>NW_008704589.1:1830859-1841996 GCF_000326865.2 Helobdella robusta | reverse complement strand
GTCCAGTTCTGTCGGCATTCACGTCCCTCCTAACGTCCTCCTACAAATGAAGGTTAGGCAAAATTTATTTTTTCAAGTTCTATTAAAGACTCTTACTTTCAAACTTCTCTGTTTGGAAAAAGAATATTAAATGGTTTATGAATAGGCCAAGTTTTTCACAACAAATTTTTTGAGTTATTAATATTTCTAAGCATAAAAAAATTGTTTATACATACTAATAGTAATCGTGAACCATAAATAGACACGTCAGATAAGCTTTATGTGATGATTATTTATGTTTGTTGTTTTACGAAGCGTTTATAATCTTCATTCGCAGTAATCGGGCTTCTTTCATCAAACATGTTAACGCCAAACATTTGGTAGAATTTATAGAATATTGTAAAAATTATGGTCTATTACCAACGTATATCTCAATATTCACCCTAATCAATTCAGTAATTTTACTAAGTAGACCAAGCTGACTTATACTCATATACTAAAAAATGATAAATCAATTCATATAATTAGTAACAAAAAGCTTTAAGAGTAGATAAATTACATACATAGTAACATAAGTTACTATAAGAAGTAACATAAAAACAATTGCATATACAAAATAAGGATTCTAATTTATTTGAATATTATTCTACGTATGCATATATTATATATAAATATTTTTGGCTTTTGTACGTATATACTATATGTTGTTTCCATAAGTTTTATTAATAAATGGTGAACTATAGAGACACAATAAGATGGCTAAAAGTCATAACATTTACATGAAAAAATTAAGTGATTTGATGCTATCACATGCCAAATAAATGATAAATAATAAGTTTTTCACTAGATAACAATTATTTTATCATATTTTGGTTCAAAATATAAATCCTTCTGATGTAAGAAGAAATAAAAGCAAAACATAAAGCAAGAGAGAACAGAGTAAAAACTAACTTGAACCAAACAAATTGAATAATTTTTAAATAATCTAGTATAAATTTAACTGATAAGTGATACTACTCACAACTTCTGCAACTACAAAAAATACTCTCGTCGCTATCACTGCTGCTACTACAACAGCTGAAAAATTATGTAGCTATCACTACAGCTACTACTGCTACTAGCAATATTAAGGTATTTCCATATTCAACATTCAATACTTTGAAATTGAAATAGCGATGAGAATGTTGTTAGATCACCACACTGTATAAAAAATTTGCCATAAAAATAACAAATAGAAACAAATAACAAAAACGAATAACAATAATTTGATAATAATAATAATAATCAAAATAATAATAGCAATAATAATAAAAGCAAGTAGAAATACAGAGAAAATTTTGGGACAGGAATAATAATAATTAGTCTTTCATATTTATCGCTGGCCTTATTTATGCTATATCGTTATCATTATTTTGTTGTTGTTGTTACTATTGTTATTAGTAGTACTATTTTCATTGTTGTTGCTTTTGTTGTTGTTGTTTTTGCTATTGTTCTTGTTGATATTGTAGTTGTTGTTGTCGCTGATATTATACATTAGTACTTGTAGTGTTATTATTATGATTGTCATTGATGTTTTTGTGGTTGCTTGTTTTTTGTTTGTTTTTAATGTTATTATTGTTATTTTGTTTTGTTTATTACAGTGGTAGATCTTTATTTTATTAAAAATAACGCAGTTTTAGGACCAGTGTAGTAGAAGACTATCAATACCAAAGACATTGTTTATGTCATAGTTTGTTATAGTCATAACAGTGATTTGTTGTTATTGTTGTTATTGTTGTGGTTGTTGTTATTGCTGTTATTATTGTCATTATTATTTTTACGATTATTATTATCATTCTATTTTCACAGGATCGTAATGTAATAACCAAGCAGTATATTTGTTGGATGTTTACGATATTATCCTAAATTATTCGGCTTAATTCATCTTACAAAAACAATGAACTCATAAAAATAACATTTGTATAAATAAAACATGATATATGTATATGTGTTGTGTGTGTATGTGTTGTGTGTATTTGTGTACGTTTGTGTGTGTACGTTTGTGTGTGTGTGTGTAAGTGTGGGAATACCAATTATGTATATACTCCTTAGTTTGCACCAACGTTTCATATGTTGTTAACCTGGAATATACACTATTCATATTTTGGATTATTTCTAGTCAGATGTATGGCGTTTGAAGATTAGTGAGATGGTGGTGTTTAAAAAAACATAATAGAGATAATATTTGGAAGAAATATTCGAAGAATGTTTCAATAAAGATTGATGGGTGGCTAGCGAGATAGCTCAGACGGTTGAAGTGCCATATCATTGCGAACCGACTCGGTTCGAATACTGCCTTCGCACTATTCAAAGACATCACACGCTTTGTGCAAGTATCGCAAACTTTTAGATCCAATTTGGAATGTTTTTAAGCAGCTCTGTGATATTCAGACTTGCATGATGAAAAGAAAAAATTAGTGATGACTAGAGAAAGAAGATGGTGATCGCGATGACGACGATGAGGATGATGTGGTGAAAATTGCGGATGGTCGTGAAAGTGAGATGATGTGATGAAGATGATGGTGACAATCAGACATTCATGATATATAATAAATAATACGAGCGATATCACGACTAACAAAAATTGTGTTTACAATCATAAACTTGAATAATTGATTTCAACAGCAACATCGATTTTTCAATTAAACACCAAGCTTATTGAAAAAACCATAATAATAAAAAGTATGACGATAATAAGGAAAAGTCTAAACATATCGACGACGTCACAGAGAATAACAACAACTAAATAGATTGTAATCATGACGTCATAATAGTGGTAAGCAACAAAACAACAAGACTAAGATAGCGTTAATAAAAAATGTTTGTAAACGCTATGAAGGTGATATAAATTCGTTAATGTTGTTTTCATTTTCTTGTAACTCACTCTATACCTACAATCATCTTTATAAGTAGCACATCTTGAATTTTATTTTTTTGACTCTTTGTTCGTTTTTTCCTGTTTGTATTTTTTGCATTCTTCATTTATTCTTGGTATGCAATTAAAGATTCACCAGAGACTGAAAAAGTTCTCCCTTGGCGGTTTTTATTTAAAGTAAACGCTTCAAGCGTTAACGAACATTTACCTAGCACCTGTTTTTAATACTTTCCAACATAAAAACTATTTTTCTTTGTCAGATTTTTACTCTCTGATTTATCTTGTCTCAACAAAAAAGGCGGGAATATATAAAAGCTTCTTTTTCTTTTTTTTTTCATATAATCCACTATATTCTTCAAAATACTTTTAAATTAATTATTTAAAATTAACAAAAATATTGCCATTAGACTTACTTACCTTCAAGCAACAAAAACTTATCAAAGATCCAAAAAGCAGTCTCGCACTATAGACTAACTACACTTAAACATCATTAATCTCGATTTAGTTAGGTTAGCTATGCAGAGTTATTTTTCTATTTTTACATTCACGTTGAACATTTCAGATCGTTCAGTCGGTTCAAAACATTTGTTGTGACCCCATTAAGAAGATGATAACATTAGCAGATAATAATAAACAGTAGAAAAAAAAACAAAAATAATGATTATTAATAATGATGATGATGCTTATGATGATGAAAATGATAAAGGTGGTAATATATCATTTAAAGAAAAATTTGTGTACACCAAATAACACAATTACAGAAACATTCGTCTTTCTTAGCGTCCTTTTCATGACAATATATAACAGACAAAACACATATAAGCACAGACAAACATCCAAATCCGCATACACACATTCATGTGTATATACATGCACAACACATATACACACATACATACACATATAAATACATATATACACATATACACACAAACAACACACATACATTACCCACATATGGTATACAAACCGTGCAATTTTTTACGCAGATCTATATATCATTTTTATATTTTTAACATTGCACGAATCATTTTTAAGCAAGAAAATATCAAAATTTTTAAATCAATCTTATAATTTTTGCGTTTATTCATTCATTCATTCATTCATTATTCATTCATTATTCATTCATTCATTCATTCACCCATTCAATTAATTAATTTTCGGTTAGTAATATTTAAAAGAACAAAACATAAAATCGTCTGAAAACAATTTCAAAATATTGCAATAAAAAAAAATTTTTAAATATTTTCTCACGAAATGTTATTATGTGCTCTCTACCGCGTTCTAAAAACCAAGTTGTTGATTAACTGGATTTACATACAAACAACCTGGAAGGAGATTGTCTTACACGCACATACAAACACACACTAACGCAAACACACATACATTCATCGACACATATGTATATATATGTATACACGAATATACCCAAACATACATGCATGTACAAACATACATAAATTTTTACATACACATAAATATACAAACACACATAATACCATACACACATACAAATACAATCGTAGACATCTACATACATGTATACACACATACAAATAAAAACCTAAACAAATACATACATAGTACATACATACATACCATAGATTTTTACATACATATACAAGCATACGCATATACATTCATACACACATACAAATACAAATACAAACGTACAATCATACCAATACAAACATACACAATCATACATGTACAAAAACATACACACATACATTCAAGATTTGCTTCGGTGCATTTCGTGATTTTTAGTACTCAGTACTCTCCAGTTTGGTGCGTAGTACTTAACATCTTTGAGTGTATATCTGTGTGTGTGAGTGTGCGCGCGTGTGTGTATGTGTGTGTGTGTGAGTTTTCTTATATGTGCATGTGTATGTATGTAAAAATATAAATGTATACATAAGTCTTTATGTGCAAGTGTCTAAGTATATGCCATTTTATGAATGTATGTTCGAAGTTATTTTTTAAGGATCTCTGATGTCGATCCTTCATGCAAAAAATGTTAAAATTTGAATGTTTAGAGTCATTCATGTGTGTTTATGTGCGTGTATGTACTTAAATACATACAAACACACACATAAACAACAATAAAATTGTGTGTGTGTGAATTTTTGTTTATATATTTAGCGTGTATACGTATATATATTGTATATACAAAGTTTGCACGTACGTTTATTTGAGTGTGTGCATGTGTGTGTACGTGTGTGTGTGTGTGTGTGTATTCGTGTGTACGCGTTGGTTGGTTTTTTTGGTAAATATAATTTGCACATGCGTGCGTGCATTCGTAGTGATGTTTTAGAGTATTAGTTTTGATTAAGTTGCGTGTTGGCGTTTGTTTTTCTCCTCTTTCTTTTTTTTGAAAAAATTGTCATAAATTTTTTTGGATTCATATCATTTTAAAGTTTCATAAATTTATTATTATTATTGTTATTAATATTATTATTAATATTATTATTATAGTTGTTTTTATTATTATTTTATTATTATTATTACTATCATAATTATTATTTAGAAATTTGTTGCAATATTTGTTCAGAATCTTGCCTTGTGTTTATTTCTTGCTTCTGGAAGATTTACTATTTATTTTTATTATTTTTAGTAATATTTTTAAAACAGTAGTATTAGTAGTAATAGTAGTAATTGAAGTAATAGCTTCAGTGGTAACAACAATTGTTGCAACAGTAGTAGTTGTAGTAGCAGTGGTAGTAGCAGCAGGAGTAGTTGTGTCATCATAAGTATAATCATAATCATCATTGTTATATTATTATTATCATTATTATTGTCATTATAATTATTATTATTATTATTTTGAACAATTACTCAGTTACGTCAAATGCATCATCTCAGTCATAACCTTTGCTGCTTGTTAGCATTTCATAAATTATTTTACAATAAGAAACGGTAGATCAATGATGATAATAATAACAATAATAATAAAAACAAATAGTAATAATAATAGTATAAATAATGATTAACAAATGAGTGAATGAATAAAAATCAATCAATCAATCAATCAATCAATCCTCGTTTAAAGTCTCAATCCGTCATGGGTCGGACTGAATGAATAAAAATCTAAATGTAAAATAGATACTATTAAATAACAAAATTGGCAGAAATAAAATATGAAACTTGGAAATAAGGATTTGAAATAAGCTGGCAGAAAAAGTGCTGTCTGCTTATATGTGCGTTCGTACCCTACTACAAACAAGTAAATCAATTAGGAATTTTAAAAAAATACATATAAAAAAGACATTTTCGAATAAATAAATCTACGAAAAAATAAATTAATGAAAATAAACTAACTGAAATAAAAATAAGTATGCATAAATGAAGATAACTTTTAAATAAAACTAAAAGTAAATAAGTAAGTAATAGAATAAATGGGAATAATGTAATGAAAAAATTTAAAATTTCGGGCGCAGAAAAGACTAAAGCCTTTATAATCCAATTACATATTCCTTCCTCGATGCTTTCCATTAGGTTTCCTTGCATGTGCGTCTGTCTGTCTGTCTATGTGTCTGTGTCTTTGTGTGTGTGCATGTGTGTGTGTGTATGTATATATGTCTGTCTGTATGTATGTATGCATGTATGTACGTTTTTACATGTGTTTAATTGTCTGGGTATGTACTCGTTTGTGTGGGTATGTTATGTATCTGGTATCTGTGTGTGTGTGTGTGTGTATGTGTGTGTGTGTGTGGGAAAACGTTTGTGTACGTGTACGTGTGTGTGTATGTGTGTGTATGTGTGTGTGTATGTGTGTGTGTGTATGTGTGTGTGTATGTGTGTGTATGTGTGTGTGTATGTGTGTGTGTGTAGGTTGGTGAGTGGGTGTAAACCTCCAGTAAGTAAAATGTTGTTTTCTTGATAATGAATGAGTGAATTTGTTTCCAGGTTTTTGCTTGAATGCTTGATTGTTTGTTTGCTCGTTCGTTCGTTCATTTGTTTGTTTGTTTGTTTAGTATCGTTTTTTGTGTTATTTTGTTTTACTTTTTGTGTCACCATGAATATAGTAAATGGTATTTTTTCAGATGATAATATTTTTTTGTTTACATTCGTACGTCCATTTGTCTTCAGTGCTTGCATTGTGAAGAGTTCTTCTGTGTTCTATGTTTTAAGTTCTATGTTCTACGTTTTGCTGTTAGTTAATAATTTCTGAGCAAAAATAATTAAGAACAAAAAGGTAAGAAGATGGCGACATTAACGTTGGAGACAACAATGACAAGAAATCTTGATGAAATGACAGAAAGTGAGAGAAGGAGAGAGAGAAAGAGAAAGAGACGAAGAAATGCAAACAGCACAATGAATGTATTAAATCTTTTTTATGAATGAAGCAAAAAGAGCAAGGCAATAAAGTGTACCTTCATATACAACGGCATCATCATCCAATGTGCCATACTCTACTCGCATACATGCAAACCTTCTCGTACATCATATGCACATACAATGCATACGCAATTGTATATATATATACAATTATGTATGTACACAATATTGTGTATATACAATCACACATACAACTACACACATACAATCAATCATATACAATACATAATTATAATACAAAAAACAGAATACATTCATGGTGAAGCAGTCATAAACGTGTTCATTTCATTAGTAAACGTAATTATTCTTTCATGCATGCATGCATTCATTCATTCTAATTCATTCATTCATTCATTCATTCATTCATTCATTTATTCATTTTCATTCATTCATTTTCATTCATTCATTTATTCATTTTCATTCGTTCGTTCATTCATTCATCTATTTCAACACAAACATACGCAGTTAGAGTAAAACGCATATAGAGAACAATTTTGTGGAATGGTGTAATAATAATAATAATAATATTGCAACAAAATAGTTTTTTTTAACATTTTTTACTTTGTTGTTTTTTGTTTTTTCAAAGAAAAAATTTAATGCAAATTAAAAAATATAGTAGAGTAGTAGTAGTTTTATTATTAGTAGTAGTAGTAGTTGCAGCAGTTGTAATAGTAGTAGTAATAATAGCAGTAGTAGTAATATTAGTAGTAGTAGTAATAGTAGTAGTAGTAATAATAATAGTAGTAGTAGTAGTAGTAGTAATAGTAGTAGTAGTAGTAGTAACAGTAGTAGTATTAGTAGTAGTAGTAATAGTAGTAGTGGTAGTAGTTATATTAGTAGTGGCATGAGCTCTAATACTTCATTTAAATTTAATTAATTCAATATTGAGAACACCTTTTTTAATGATAATAAGATTTATAATAAGAATCTTAATAAGGGCAATCGTAATGGAATTATAAGTGATATAACAATGATAATAATATATCTAATTATTATAACCATAGTTATAACAATATTATAACGAATAGTAGTATACTTAATTAAGAACAGATGAATTTCAATCATACTAACGCGTCAGCCAGGTGTTCGTGTTTGAGAACTGCTGACGTAAAATTCAACTGATATTAAAATATATTAGAACACGTCAGAAAAATCTTTCCAAACCTCAAAGATAGGCAGAAAAAAATTATTTTGTCGCATTTTTATATTAGTTTTATTGTTTATTATTATTATTATTATCATTGTTTTTTTATCATTTTAATTCTTTTAAATCTGATTTTTCCAGTTCTGTCAAGTTAAGTGCGAAAAAATAAAAAAAATTACGATGAAAATATTGAATTGTTAATCAATAATAACAACTAATAAACTTTATTTCTATAATTTATTCATTCATTTATTAACAATCAATTTCAATTAAAAACCCATTTACTGATCTCGTTAGACAATAAAATTAATAATAAGTTAATTTTTTTTTCGTTTTATTTGCAGACAAAATTAAATTCGCCCAATTCGAAAGTGGAAATAAAAATGAAAATAATGCATCTGGAGCGAAAGTGCATCTACCTCTTATATATGCATGTTCTGTTGGCGCTCATCAAACTCTCTCTCTCTCTCTCTCTCTCTCTCTCTCTTTCTCTCTCTCTCTTTCTCTCACTTTCTTTCTTTTTCTCTCTTTTTCTCCATTTTTCTCTTGTTTTCACTCATTTATTCATTAATTCCTATTTTGAATAATGATAAACTCTCAACATCAACAACAACAAAACTATAACAACAACAAAAAATACATCAACAACAATATTTTATCAAAGCCACAATAAAACTATAAGCCAACAACGGCAAAATGACATTAACAACAAAACTCTAATAGCGATGACAACAACACTAAAACAATAGTAACTTCAGACAATGACATCAACAATGACGTAAACAAAAACATCACCAAAACAACAACGATGACATCATCATCATCAACAACAACCAAAATTATGACATCGTCATCAACAAAACAACAATTATGACGTCATCATCAACAATACAACAACAACAACAACAGCCATGATGACATCAGCAAAATTTTAAAATTGTTCAAACGTCTCAAAAGTTTCTGCCTGGTTGGGTTGGTCAAAATCGATCTACTGCCACATTTATATGAAACTTTTTTTTATTACTCTCGTTACATTTTTATCATTTCATAATTACTAATATTTATCATTGGTATCATGATATAATGGTGTATTTACCATTGGAATCATGATATAATGGTGTTTTCACCATTGGTATCATGATGAAATAGTGTAGTTAACATTGGTATCTTGATATAATGGTGTATTTTTCATTGGTATCATGATAAAAGGAGGGATATTCTAGAATGAAAAACATCCTCGCCAACAGTAAAATCAGAATATCAACAAAGTTAAAACTGTTAGGGTGTTAAATTTTTCATGTACTCCTCACTTAAGGTTCTGAGTTTTGGACAGTTTCCAATGGAAAACAAGATTGATGCTGCTACGATGGAAATTACTACAGATAATCCGACGGAGGCAGTTAAAGTTTTTTGGTCACATCATGTGGAAGGAAAGAATGGAAAATCTAACAACTTCTGGAAAGATTGCAGAGAGAAAAGACCGCGGTTAACAACGAATAACATTCGTGAAGCCCTCTTATTTACTTGTTAAATATCACCACATTTCAACTACTACAAAATGTTAAAGATCAAGTCTTAGAATGATATCATAATATATATATATATATATATATATATATATATATATATAATGTGGAATGATATAATGAGAAAGTGGAATGATGACGAATGAGTGCATCATGAGTGATAATGCTCCAGTTTACTGCGATAATCCTGTACATACTAAACACTAAACTTGCAAATCCGTCGAACCATTGGGAACGTTAACGCGATGATGATGCAGCTGCTAAAGAAGCTGCTGTTTCTGCTGCTACTGATGATGACGACGACGACAATGATGATGATGATGACGATAATGATGGCAAAAATTTCGATGATGATGATGATGATAAAATGAGAAAAATAATAATGAAACATATAAAAAGTTTTAATTTCAGCAAAGAATAAAAATACGAGCGCTGTTTATTCTATGCACTTCCGACAAGCTCGTGTACGTCACATCCTCTAAAATCAAGATGGTGATGATGATGATAAAAAAGATGATGGTGATGATAGTGATTATGATCTGGAGTAAATACAAAATGGCTCACCGTGATGATGATGATGATGGTGATGATGAATAAACTAAATTTAATAGAAGAATATGATATCATTTTTAACCGGTTCATTGTTGTATTTATTTATCTTTACTTCTGTAAGATTTTTTTGGTAAAAAAAATGTCTTATTTGTTTCCTATAAATTAAAAATTTTATTATTTTAGCAAGAATTTTAATTTTTAAAGATGAAAAAAGTTCTTTTTTGTTGTAAAATTTAATTTTTAAATATGGTCAATTATTTATTTTCCTTTTTTATGTGCGCCATAAAAAATTTTCTGAACGTTTTTAACGTGTGTAGAGTTGGTTTGTTGTTGTTGTTGCTACTGCAGTCGCTGCTGTTGCTGCTGTGGTTGATGATGCTGTGGTTGATGATGCTGTGGTTGATGCTTTTAATGTTATTGATAATGATGTAATTAAAGGTTACGACGATGATGACGACGATGATGGCGATGTTGTGAATGATGTTATTTATCTTGTGTTTGCTTCTATGTTGTTGCTGTTGTTGATGATGTTATTGTTTTTGTTGATGTTGTTCATGTTGTTAATGTCGTTGCTGTTGTTGATGTTGTTGCTGTTGTTGCTGTTTTTGATGTTGTTGATGTTGTTGCTGTTGTTGATGTCGTTGCTGTTGTTGATGCTATTGATGTTGTTGATGTTGTTATTAA
>NW_008704589.1:1751266-1826195 GCF_000326865.2 Helobdella robusta | reverse complement strand
ATGTTCAAAGTAGCAAAGCAGTCAATGAGGGATAGGAAAGATGTTATAGGGAATGGATGTGTTTGGGATGGATCTGGCAAGTTGTGCATAGATGAGGAGGAAAAAGCTCAGGTGTGGAAAGCTCATATGGAAAGGTTGATGAATGAAGAGAATGAGTGGGATGGAGATGTGGAATCCGCGGTCACACACGGACCTATAGAGAAGGTGACGATGGAGAAAGTAGAGAAAGCAGTTAGAGAAATGAAACTAGGTAAGGCGACAGGGGTTTCGGAAGTGGCGGCAGAACATATAAAAGCGAGTGGGGTGATAGGAATTGAAGTTATGATGAGAATTGCTAACAGTATGTTTGATGAAGGTATACCTGAGGATTGGCGACATAGTGTGTTGGTGCCGTTGTATAAGGGCAAAGGAGATGTGAGAGATTGTGGGTCATATAGGGGTGTGAAATTACTAGAGCACGGAATGAAGATAGTGGAGAGGGTGCTTGAGAGGAGGTTGAGAAGTATGGTGACAGTTAATGAAATGCAGTGTGGGTTTATGCCTGGTAGGGGAAAGGTGGATGCGTTGTTCATGGTGAGAATGTTGCAGGAGAATTATAGAAAGAAGAAACGAAGATTGTACATGTGTTTTGTGGATCTAGAAAAGGCTTTTGATCGAGTACCGAGGAAGGTCATTGAATGGGCGTTGAGGAAGAAAGGAGTGAATGAGAGACTTGTTAAAGCTGTGATGCAGCTGTATGAAGGGGCAAAGACAAAGGTGAGGGTTGGAAGGGGGATGTCGGACGCTTTTAGTGTTAAGGTAGGAGTGCATCAAGGATCAGTGTTATCACCGTTTCTGTTTGCAATTGTGATGGATGTTGTGTGTGGAAACATAATGGAGGGGTTGTTATTTGAGATTTTGTATGCAGATGATTTAGTCTTGATGGCTGATAACATGGAAGAATTGCAGTTAAAATTTGACAGATGGAAAAGTGTTATTGAAAAGAAAGGGTTAAAAATTAATATTGTTAAGACGAAGGTAATGGTGAGTGGGGAAGGTGGGGAGCGAGTGATAAGTAAAATAGACCCCTGTGGGGTATGTGACAAGAGAGTGAAGGCTAACTCGGTACTGTGTATAGGATGTCAGAAATGGGTGCATAAGAGATGTAGTGGTGTGAGGGGGGCACTGAAAAAGGTGGAAGGCACGTTCAAATGTAAGAAATGTGTTCATGGTGTGATTAATAGGACGGACGCAAGGACGGGGTTGAGTGGTGGTATTGAAAGAGTGGAAAGCTTTGTTTACTTAGGGGATAAGCTGAATGCGGATGGAGGATGTTTGAGCACAGTTACGGCTAGAGTTCGTGTAGGATGGATGAAATTTAGGGAACTGGGTGGGGTATTGTGTGGAAAGAAATGGTCAGTGAAGATGAAAGGGAGGGTATATAAAGCATGTGTGAGAGCAGCGATGGTATATGGTGGTCAAACTTGGGTGTTGAGGAGAGAGGAGGAAAGTGTACTGCAGAGGGCTGAAAGAGCTATGGTGAGGATGATGTGTGGGGTTAAAGTGAAGGATAGGAGGAGTAGGACAGAGCTGATGTCAATGATGGGACTGAATGAGGACATTGTGACATTGATAAGGAGATCGAGATTGCGGTGGTATGGACATGTGTTGAGAAGGGATGAAAGGGTCGGGATTAGGCGAGCGTTGGAGTTCGAGGTTGAAGGAGTGGTAGGAAGGGGTCGCCCTCGATTGGGATGGAAAGAGAAGGTGGAGAAGGACAGGGTGAAAGCGGGGTTGCGTGATACTGAGGCGAGTGACAGATGTGAATGGCGTCGAGGGGTATTTCGGTTTCATCATAGGTAGCCAAACGGCAACCCCCGATCTTGTGGAAAATGCCGTCTAAACGTGTGTTGTTGTTGTTGTTGTTTAGGTGACTATCAAATTGGAGGCTAAAAATGATTTTAAAATCCAGATAAATGTCTTTTGAAAAACAATCTAGTTGTTTCAATGAATAATGCGCGTCAGATCAAATTTTTAGACAGGACAGGCAATCCGCTGCTGACAGACAGCCTAGGAAGTTTCGGTGACATCAAGTTTGATACTCAGTAGATGAATCGATGAATGAATGTACGTGAAACATCAGCAAGTAGAACACACACACACACACACACACACATACATACATACATACAAACACACACGTACATACACACATTCATTACAATTTAATCCCGCCCAACCATGCTAAGCCATTAAAACTTTCGAAAAAGTTTCTCCTCTCTTTCATTTTAAGAAGCAGAAAAAAAATATTTTTTAAATTTGTTTTATATAAATGAAACTCTTATTTAAAAAAAACTATAACTGAAATAATGACACATGTGAAACTGCACCATTATATAAAATTAATTATAATGTAAAATAAAATTTTCATAACTACAGTAGTAGCTGTAGTAACAATAATACTATTTAGAACTCATACTACTTGTTAATGGTGTCTGCTGTAATAGCAGTAGCTTTAGCAACAGTAGTATTAGTACCAGCAACAAAAGTAGTAGTAGTAGTAGCAGCAGCAGTAGTCGTAGTAGTAGTAGTAATAGTACTAGTTGCAGCAGTAGGTAGTAGTAGTAATAGTAGTAATGTTGAGAACTTGTCAGATCACGATCGAACGTGCAGTAAAGGGATTATGCGCTTCATAGATTAATTAATTGGAGCTCTTTCAACGGCCCCACTCAACCTAATCCTACCAAGACAAGATTCTCTGCCTGATGTTGACGACGACGACGACGATGCTGCTGCTGCTGTCTCTGATAATGATTTCCATCTTTCTAATAGTAAAGTCGAGAGTGTTGGCAATAATAATGATGATAACGGCGGTAATTTTACTGATTAAAATGTTGTGGAGGGATTGAGCATTTTTTTACCGTTAGGTAATTTTTGATTCTGCTACACGGGCTAACTGATTTTTCGTCATGTGTATGAAGAATGAATATTGATTGACCAAATATTTTTAATTATAATAAAATTAAGTTTGTAATAACTGACAATTCTCAGCAAAGTGCTATTTATAGTGCATCATTTTACACGCTTTTTTGGAGCTTGTTGAACGGACGAGAAATAAAAAAACACGTCATGGCACGTACTTGAACACAGGCGACTTGCACATCACATTCAGATTTGCACGTACTTCTGCCGCTAAACTAGCTGGTCGAGTGCTGCTTGAGATTGATCCGTTCATTAAACAGTGCAAACTCATTAGAGGACAATCAATGAAGTCCGCCGACGCCATTTCCCGGCGGTTTAAATGTTGGAACGCATTTCCGTGGCAAGCAACAATCTTGCGCAAATTTTAAAATTAATATTTCACTGACGATATTCTGCAGAACTAGCAAATATTTCTGAACTTGAAATTAATTCGGATGTTGCCTGCTATCGCACTTAAATACGAAATTAGTGACGTAAAACCATGCGTGGCCAAGAAATTTCACATCTTGATAACTACCCAAGTATCGCCAAATTAATCGAAACAAAATTTTATGTTATTTTTCTCTGAAGAAACATTAAAAACATATTATTCACTCTTTGACGCAGTTTGATTACATTAAAATACGAATATTTGAAAAGATTAAAAACAACAACCATGCGTCATTCAAGCAACTCGGTCAGTTTTGATACCAAACATACTTCTTTATATAAAAAAAAACAACACAGATATACAATGGTTCCTAAACCAAATGGCCATGAAAGATGTAATCAGTCAACAAAGATTTACAATATACATCATATATCAGTCATAAAAAAGCCGTCAGACTCTTATTTTAAATATAAAATGGGGCAAGGAATAATAATAATAATATCAATAATAATAAAAACAAAATGATACAGTGAAGATGACGATGACGACAATGATGACGATAATGACAAGAGATATATAAATAGAATGTGGCGGGAGAATAGGAGGCCGTGGAGGTTAATGATAAACATGTCAATCAAACGAACGAACAGTGACATGTTAGCACATGGCACCATATATTATCTTTCTACCTACAACAAACGACAACCAATCCTTCCTTTTTTCTTTCTTCCTTCACGAATTCTTGGCAAGATGTTGTTTCACGCTGTAAATTAATTACGCCATAAATTTAAAAACGTCTTGAAAAAAAAACACATTTGAAATCGGGAGTTACAAATGAATATTAAATATATAAAGAATTATAAATAAGAACTAAACCACAATGGAAAACTAATCATTACTATAAGAACAAATATTCACATAGCAACTATCAACTATTAAAAACACATTAATCTTAACATCAAATTTTGTAAGATGAAAAAAAAACTTCACAACACACCACCACAATATTACATTACTACAACTCAACAGACAGTCTAGACACAAGAGACAGCAGACCTCATCTGCAGAAGATACTGGGCACCGGCTATCTGCTCTGGTGTACCTTGAATGGTGATGACACGATCGTTCTGACCACCACCAGCGTCATCGAGATCGACCTCTGCCCCTGTCTCATTTCTTATCCTCCTTATGTTCGACCCTGACTTGCCTATTATCACTCCGGCAAGCTGGTGCAAATTTGTGTGGACAAAATTTGTGATAAATTTCTTCACTATAACAAAATATGGAAAATAAAATTAAAAAATGTATATAATGGTGATGAAAATGATGACGATGATTAGATGGATTGAAATGAGAGAGATGTTGGCTGACCTCGGCAGGGATGCTGACTTGCTGCGTTGTCCTCACACTGTTCAATAGCTGAGTTACACCATTGTAACTGTACAAAATTGAAATATTCAGGTCTTAATAAAATGAAGAGCTCGTTAAAAAAAAGTATGCCTCAGTCAAGTTATATATAGGAAAATGTAACTAGTAAACGTACTATGTGCCACGAATTTATTCATTGAATTTAAGGTAAAACAAAAATGGAAGGTAAAAAATTTCAATTCAAACTTATAAAACATAAACTCAAGAGCTGGTGGACATCTCATCAAACAAACAAACAAACACATACAATACAAGCAAAGCACACATATAGGCACAAATAGTAACAAACTTGTCTCTAGGATTGAAGTCTCTGTCCCTATCCCTTCCTCTCTCTCTGCCTCCATATCCTCCTCCTCCTCTTCTGCCATCTATATCTCTGTCTCTTCCTCTGTCACTGTAACTGTAATGGAGTGTTAGTAAACATGACATTTGCAATAGAGATTTATTTCATTTATTTTGTTCATACATTGCATTCCCACTGATAACAAAACTAAATGAGCTTGCACAGAACAAACAGTAAAACGAAAATATATGATAATATAACAAAAAAAGGTAACTGAATGTATAAATAGTCAAATAAAAAGCTAAAAACAAAACAAAAAAACATAATTTCCAATGAAATGAAAAAAAAAAACCAACAAACCTATCTCTTCTGCCTCCACCATTCCTGTCCCTCTGGAACCTTCTGCCACCTCTCTGTCTGTCATCATCATCATCATCATCCATGCCATAGCCACCATACTCACCAATCATGGATTCGTCGCAGTTGGATGGGTCATAGTAGTCAATTAGTCCTTTGGGAGGCCACTTGAATATGATTGGTTGTTCATTGGTTGTTTGTGATTGGTTGTTCATTTATATAAAGACTAAATGACTAAAAATGATGACAGAACATTATTCTGCAATAATGCTGGAACAGATAAACAAGGTACAGTCCACAACTACTAAATTAAAATATATATATACATATATATATATATATATATATATATATATATATATATATATATATATTTGAAAGTTCTGCAAAAAATGATTAATTTCAACTGCAAAAATTCAAAATTGTTGTCTTCAGAAATATTGAGAACAATTTATCAAATTAAGTTCTAGCAGTGAAACAAAAACGAAAGATGGTCAAAGTTAAAATACCACAACTGACATAATCTTGTCAGAATAAACAAACATAACAGTGGAAAAATTATGCAAAACAAAAAAAATGACAAAAGCCAGTGTACGAACTAACATTCTTCAACATGAACAATATGTGAACCATGGCCTTTGCTATGAGATCTGGCTTCCCTGTGACTCTGATCAATCTCTCTGACGATCTTGGACAACAATCAGGGAACACCTTAAGGTCTACTTTCAGTTCCTGCTTCAACTCCTTCAGTTTAGAAGCTGCTTTGCCAATCACACAACCAGCCTGGCTGTTGTGTATGAGAAACTTGAGCACAAGGTCATCTAAATCATTCCGCGATCGCTCTTTTGCATTCTATTTGCGTGAATGATTTTGGTCATTAAAATTTATTAACGATGTTATGCTAAATGTCAAATCAAAATTTATCTAAGAGTGATAAAAAATTTTTACACCAAATATAAAAAATTGACTGACTACTGAAAATAAATAGGTAAGTTGTCATGTTACAATACCTCAAACAGAGCCTTTCCAACATCTGTAACGATTCCTATCAAGCCCTCTTCATCAGCATTTATTATAATCAATCTGATAATTCAAAAAACATTCCATACCATCAGACCATATAAATAAAATAACAATTTCTTCCAAAGAGAGTTTGCATGATTTGAAAATTAATTTGATGCATAAATGCAAACATAACTTTAAATAATTATATGCATTCCCTGAATCTGCTCATAACTAAATGACATGTAGGAAGAGCTTACAAGAGTTCCTTAAAACTATTCACTTCATGATAAAGTGAGTTAAGCATTCAGAAACTTATCTAAACTTAGCCTAAACTGAAAAATAAAACTTAGTTAGACATATGCATATTTACAATCAACTATAAAATAAAAACAAAAAATTGAATTGAAAAAAGACGAGAAAGTCACTACAAAGTGAAACTCTATTTTGGGCATACCGTTCAGGAGTTCTGCTGTCAGTAACAGTAATGCTGGCTTTATACTATCAGAGCAATATGTGGTGATGCGGAAGTTCATTGTTTGATTGATTGATTGAGAGGGGTCCAAGGCAAATTTTATTGGTCATGATTGGTTAGGGGCAAGGCATAATAAGGTTGATCATCAAGGTCGAAGGAGGCATGCAAGAGGAGACAAATAATTAATTATGTAGTGTCATCATAATTCAGTGGTGGCATGAATGAATGGAATGACATGGACGATGTTTTGGTCGGTTAGTGAGCGACAATTAATTGAGTGATCAGAATTTTAATGGGTTGTTAAGTGAAAGTTACTCTGAATTTTTTATATTTAGCTAGCGATCTTCAAGGCTCAATTTTTAATCAATTAATAATCCAAATGAAAAAACTACCAATTTTTTTAAAAAATTATCCAGAAAAGAATGACATCTTAGAATATATATTTAATACCTCTTGTCTTAAGCGCTTCACATTTTCTCCACCTTTGCCAATAACAGCTCCGGCATCCTTGTTATGAATAAAACAAGAAGCAGTTTTAAATAAATGCAAAATAAAATAAAAATATATTAATTAACATGAAAATAGAAAAACCCAACAAAAGTATGAGACTTTTGTTTTTAAAGCTTAATTATTTATTTGAATAATAAAATTGTGTTTTAAAATTAAAAAAAAAATCAATTTGTCTTATGTGTGAAGCTGAACAGAAATTTAGTTAAGTTTAGTAGAAAAGACTAAGTTATTCATACTTTTGCACGGATTATAATCCGTAATTCGGTACGCTCCCCTCCGTCAAACTTTCTATTGCCATTGATGGCATTACCATTACCACCTCTTCGATTTTCATTGCTGCGACTCCGAGATCTGTTCCCTGGAAAATTAATTAGAAAATCGGAAAATTTGACTTGCCCATTCAAAACAAATTCGGCAGGCAAAACTTACTTGAATTATCTGCCATTTTTAATGAATTTTTTTTTAAGTGAAATATTCTACCACCGCAAAATAATTACCGTATCGGCACGGTTGGAAAAGATGGCGGTGAGCGACGAAATGAAGTTTTTAAAAATTTCCAGTTAACAATTTTTTTCTTAACGTGGCATATTTATACTAAAAATTATTTTAAATATATGGATTTTTAAATATATAATTTTTCTAATATTTATTTAACCTAATTATTCAATATCTTTAATAAAAAATATCTTTTAACAAATTTTGCTTTATTATATAAACTAACATTCTTTGGTTGAACATTATTCGCCATTGATATCTCTTATATCGCCGCTTTGTTTATTGCGTTCCCGTACCGAATTGTTTGAAAGAAATGTCGGACGATAACACTAATTCAAGTAACTATTAGTTTTGTCAGAATTTATTTTTGAAATTTCAAATTGATAAATTTTGTCGAATTTTCAGGAGATAAGCGGTCGCGAAGTCCAAGTAATGAGGACAGACGAGGTTTGAAGCGCAAATTCGATGATCGACACGAAGTTCGACTCATCATCCGCACCAGGGTTAGAAAATTTATTATTTAATTATTACTTATTATTTATTTATTAAATTTCAAAATTTATTAATTTTATTATTACTATCATTCTCTATTCTAATAATAAATATGTTATATGTGTGTTCATGTTTTTTTATTTATCAAACCTTCAACATCAATCAATCTGTGATGTGTCCATTGTCTAATCTTTTTAATTAATTAATTATTAATTAATAACATTTAAGTTTTAACACCAGCCGACTAGACTTTTTTTTCTTTACTAATTAAATAATTAGCAACCAATCTAATCTGATCTTATTAGCAATATAGAAGAATATATAATATAATCACTATAATGATTTAATAATGATAATAAATTTAAAAATTCTACTCAGGATGCTGGAGCAATAATCGGGATAGGTGGAGAAAACATTAAACGTTTAAGACATGAGGTGAGTATCATTTCAGTATACGTTCTTTCGATTACTTCCCTCCTTAAATCACAGTAGAATAATTTTAAACTTTGAAGAGAGCCATGACAGCTCCATAGCAAATTATTAACAAATTTCCAAATAAACATGAATTGTTTCAACAAATGCCACAATCCATTCTACTAATCCAATTCATTCATTCATTTCGCTAACTAGAGCCACTCTGTATAATATTATGATGACACTACATAAATAATTAATTGTCCACCATCTCATGCCTCCGTATCGTCCAATCTCTAATCGACTTGTCCTGTCAAATAAACTTGGGCCCGTCCATCCATTTTGTAATGTCCTGTCCTGTCCATGTCCACATCGAAACTTTCCACCTTGATCTGATAGTATAAAGCCAGCATTACTGTTACTGACAGCAGAACTCCTGAACGGTATGCCCAAGATAGAGTTTCACGTTGTAGTGACTTTCTCGTCTTTTGTTTTGCAATTCTTTATTTATTTTTTTATTACGATTTTATTATAGTCGTATAGTATAGTTCATGTATTAATGTGAATTGAATGAAATTTTTTTCATAGCTTTAATATTTCTTGGTTCAATTTTGAGATTTTACTTTTTAATTTATGTAGGTATACATTTATGTATTTTCTATAGATCTTCATGTGACTATGTTGGTCGTATAACTGATTTTATTTAATTAAATTGATGTTAAACATATTGAATGGTGCAGGTTAGTTATAATGGATGGCGATGAAGATAATCTTGTACTCATCATCACTGATATTGGAAAAGCTCTTGTTGAAGTAAGTTTTCCAGTTCTAAAGAAGTTTTTTAACTTTTGTCGAAAAATTTATTTTATTCAAATTCCACATTATTTTTATGTGAGATATTTAATAATTGAAGTGAACATATTCTAGGGTAATAAATCGAAGACAGACAAAGATGACTTGGAACTAAAGTTCCTGATTCACAACAGCCAGGCTGGTTGTGTTATTGGCAAGGCAGCCAGTAAGTTGAAGGAACTGAGAAAAGATTTGGAGGCTGACATTAAAGTCTTCCCTGAGTGTTGTCCAAGATCATCTGAAAGACTTATCAGAGTCATTGGCAAGCCAGAACTCGTTGCCAAAGCCATTCTTCACATTTTGGTTCTTTTAAAGCCGGTTGGCTGTCATGATTGTTTACTGCTTTTTAAGTAAATATTTATATTGATTTATACAGTTTTGTAGCAAACTAGTTTATCCTTGTTCAAATTACTTACAATACTTAAGACAAATAATTTTATTACATTCCTTTTCTGTTTGTAGCATGTTAATGAGAAATTAAAACTTATTCAAAAATTTAAAGTCTGTCAAACTGAAATAAAATATTCAAGAATAAGATTGAATCTTTTTCTTTAAAATAGTTTTGTTGGTGAATTTCAAACAGATCCCTAATTGACAAAATAAATGATTGACAATTATGCAGTTTCCACCAAGAGGCCCGATAGATTTCTATGAGCCATCCAACTATGATGAGTACATGGTACCAGATTATGGTGGTTACTATGACGATGAAGATGACAGAAAAGGCAAGAGAAACAGTTTTGGAGGAGGAGGTGGAAGAAGGGATAGGTTTGTTTGTCTCTCTCTCTCTCTCTCTATATATATATATATATATATATTTCTTTTTAAATTAAGGTTTTGTTGTTTTTTACCATCAATATTATTTAGTATTGTTTATAAAATGATGATGCCACAGGGGTAGAAGTGACAGAGGTGGAGGAAGGGATCGAGATTTTGACAGAAGGGGTAGCGGAGGTGGCTACGGAGGATTCAACAACAACAGAAACCGAGGTCGAGATAGGGATCGTGATGACATCTACCCTCCCGTTCCTAGGTTTGTTCCTTTTTTATTTTTTTTTAAATTTATTTATTTATTGCATCATACACTAAGAATTGTCCCAAGTATCAATTAAATAATTTTCTTAGTTGTTCTAATTAATTATTTCATTTGATTTTCCAGCAATCCAGGCAGAATTACTGATTTATTAAGCTGTCTGAAAACAACCCAGCAAGTCAGCATTCCAGCTGAGGTTGGTTTTGCATTTTTACCTATCTACGTCACTAACTGTAACATTAAAATTTTAATTAATTAGGGATTTTCATGTTATCCTGTAGTGAAGTAACTAGCCGTACATCTGTTTTTTAACAATGCAACAAAAAATTATTTGCTTTTAGCTTGCAGGAGTCATAATAGGGAAGCAGGGATCGAACATTAGGAAGATAAGGATGGATACGGGAGCTGAGGTGGACCTAGATGACGCCGATGGAGGAAAGAGTGATCGCATCATCACAATTAAGGGTAATCCTGAACAGATTGCTAATGCCCAGTACCTGCTTCAGATGAGGTTAGCAACGGGATTGATTCATGCTTGCATGCCATATGTTCACTTTTGCGTAAATGCTATACTGGTTTTTGATATTTTTTTAATGTCTAAATCATATTGTGTATTTATTTTTTTAAATTTCCTTTTATAGTTATGATTATTAAATATAATATGCTTTGATTTCAGGGTTTATGTATGCATTTTATTATTTATAGTTATATTTATTAATAACTAATCTGAAATTTTTTTACTGGTTATCTATCCCTGCAGTGTGAAGAAACATTTGGCCAAAAATTCGTAAACGTTTACCAACGAATTCATCACTAATAGTCAGGAAGACAGCAAATATGACTACAACAAAACAAAGAAGGAACTCTCTTAATGTGCTTGCTAACAATTAAATTACATTCTTATATGTGCAGTGATAGTATTTTTTTTTAATTTTATATTTATGTATAATAATAATGAAGAGAAATATGGTAATGGATTTGACTGTTGAATGTGTGTTCTTTTCTGCTACCGACTGACATTTACATTTTCTTTCCATGTCTCTATGATTCGTATATTTATTCTTGTGCTAATTGTGTTTCTCAAGATAATATTCTAATGAGTGTGGAAAATTTCCATTTTTAATCGGTGAGTACGTCGTTGGCTCTTGTAGGTTTGAAGAGTTGAAAAATGTGTAATATAGTATTTAATATTCAAATAATATAATCAAATACATTTTAAAGATTGTGTAAAAAACGCTTGTGTAATCTCTAGTTTCAAGCCAGCCAACTTAATATACGGGCGAGACGAAGTTGGGACTCGAGCCGAGTGAATTGAATAAAAGAAATTAGGCGATTTTATTTCGAAACGGATTAAATACGAGATGTGTATATGTGGACAGAGCAATTGACCTTTGCTCCCGACAGTTTTGTCCCGCCAAACATACAGTTGTAACACTTAAACGCTCTTTACTACCAACACCAATGTTATAAGCTTTAAACTTCTCTATATTTCCAACACCGGGTGTTGTAGCTTCCAACGATCGTCAAGCTATCCTTAATCCGTAGGTTTAAGATTTCCGATAGATGGACACAACTGCTTCAAACGCTAACTTGGTTGAACGTTTATTTGAATGCCAACAATAGTAGAAATACTAAACTAATCCAAGTAACTGCAATAATCACAATTACAACTACACTTCAAATTTCGCTACCCACTTCGCTATTCGCCACACCTCATAGAGCCTCTATAGTAGATCGTTACTATCTTCTATGGTATGAAAAAATTCTATGGTTTTACAATTGATGACAAGTAGCAAAGATTACAAATATAACAAAATAACCATGGATATAGTGGATATGGCACAAGAATTAATTCCCAGCTAATAATTTTTTTTAGTTCTATGGAATAGAGAACATAATTTGAGCGTAAACATTTCTTCATTGTAGTTGACATTTCGTTTTACTGTTTTAAAATTTAAATTTAATCGCCTACACGAAGTTTTCGTTTTTTTATATCATAACATTTAAATAAGTCGCTTTTTTCGTCTCTACCGACTTAGTTATCAAATAGAGGTTGTTTTTTGAAAATAAAATAATTTTAGATTTTGATTCTGGAAAATTTATGGCAAAATGTAAGGATGTTCATATTTATTTCAATATTTGACATACATACATTTTACTCAATTGTCCTGGAAATAAAACATCTTTTGGATGAATCTACTACACATACACTTTGATACATACATTCATCCACCTGGATTAATAACAAGTGCAGTTATCTTCAATGTCATCAAATTATAAATTTTTTTAAAATCTGAACAAATGTTATAAAATAAAGGTTTAATTCAGAATTTAATGACAAATTAATCATTATGATTCAGGATTTTGGCAAATAAATGGATGTTCATAATTATTTTAATATTGACATTTATACATTTTGTTTAATTTTTCTAAAATGAAACATCTTTTGGATGATGCTAGAAGCTAGAGGCTAACCGTTATTTTATATGTACATGTAGTGGTGCTAAAAATCAAGGCACAATATGTTCCAATAAATTGTTAAGTTGTTCATTGAAAAAAAGAAAGTAAATGGACTAAGTGATATATGAAGACATAAATTTTAAAAAACGTAAATGGCAAAAACAAAAAAATTACTGACCCTGCATCAAATACTATTAATATAATGAACTTAGTTGAAACTGATCGACATGGAATTTAATTAAAATCAATCAACTATTTAGTATAATTAAACATTATTATATTTCATAATATAAAAAATATGTATATGTATAAAATTATTATTGCTAATTTATTATGCTCAAATACTGTTGGGGTGCAGTGAAGTTCAGCATAATAAAAAATAATTATTATTGAGAAAATTATTTTCAAAACATTTTACAAAAATATTTACATCTTTAATGAAATAAATGTTTGTTAAATTTGCAGATAAAAAATTTGTAAAATACATAATACATCATATTCTTTTGACAATACTTAGATTTAAACTTATCAATATCTAAATGGTCGTGTACTGTGCAGAATGTAATTTGCATATGTATTCCCATCTAATTAAACCACCATTTGATTCTAAAATTTTTTTATCAACCCATGTGTTACGGACAAGTTTCAACATTGACAGGCATCAAATATTACATACGTTTCTCTATTAGTTGATGGTAATTTAAAAGATGGTTTGACAAAGGTAGGCAAATCAAAGACACATCCAAGTTTTATGCACATAACAATGTTTGTTCGTAAGCCATCCATCACCAGCGTCACTACCTGTATTTGAACAATAATAACATTCAGGTAACATTGATAAAATAACTTTAAAAAATCTAAAAAACAAAACAATTTACACACTGTTCTTTGATGAAAGATAGTATGTGAATTCGGGAACAACTGATATATTTAAAACATAAAGGTGTCTATTCCGGTTATGAACATTTCGGTGGAGACTACACATCCAATGAATTGGCAACACAGGCCCTGGTTTTAATGATAGTTGGTATGTCAGGTTCATGGAAGTTTCCCCTTGCTTACTTTTTGTTCAAAAGCATGTCAGCAACCACGCAACAAGTTCTTGTATTGAATGCACTTGAAGCTTTGGAAAAGATTGGATTGAAAGTATAATTCTTGTTAAAACTTTTTAAAACTGCAACATTTTCTAAAGATGCAACATTTTCTATCTGAAGTTTGAATATTACACATGAATGAATGTATGCATCAAAGTATGTGTGGTAGATTCATCATAAACTTTGTGAAATAAATACCTTGAACATGTACTTACATATGTGTATCTTCTTATTGACATAAAATAAAAAAAATAAATATTAATTGTAGCACATGCAATCAGTGATATATTAATCTAAGTAAATTTTATATTTAAACAAACATACTGGTTCATCAGTTGATTTTTTCTCCATCATTATTGGTGATTGCATTTCAGATAGAGTATCTGCTTGATCATTTGATAAAATCTGAAAATGATAAATATTCAATATACTTGATTGTGTGATTTGCAGGAACAAATATCTAATATACTAACTATAATATGTTAGTGTCTTGCAATTAATTAATTAGTGATTCATTTTTCATGATGCATCAATAATTAGTTATTTCTTTATTTTAATGTTAATCTTAATGTTAGTTTAATTTTTTTTAAACTATTTAAATTAGAAATTTTTTATTAGTTACAAAAAGAACAAAACCTTTGGAAATACTGTAGGAACTAATGTTTTTTTGAGCAACATTTTAGAACCTACTTTGTAAAAGCATTCTTGTAAAAAATGCCTACTGCAGATGAAGATATTTTTTCTACTACAAAAATTTGTAATATGATTTTTTATATTCCCTTCCCACTGTATTCTTTGACTGTCATCTTTTGGTAGTCTGGTTTGGTTTTATTATTGTAAAAAAGCTCAACTATTTTATGTTAAAATTTTACTATTATTATATTAATTATACATACCTATGTAAAGTTACGCCGATATCTTTATAAGACCCATGACATTTGGATATTGAGCACATGGGCATGGTTAAACTTAACGTATATAAAATAATTAAACAAACAAGAAAATGACAGACGATGATCGGTTAAAAACTGATTACTTCCTTTAACTTAAATTCACTTTTAAACAATTATTGCTATTCTATGCATCAAATTTGTTAGATTTACCTTGATGTTATATATATATGAAAAATGTATGTATATATAACGCTTCTGCCATATCCATATTATATATATCCATGAAAATAACAATGTTTAATTATATAGCGTAATACAACCATTCCCGCGGTTATAATAATAATATTAACAATAATTGAGAATTAAAAGAACAACCACCTCATTTGTTGCTTGCTTGATGTTGCACATGCTCATATGTTACCTTGTCGTGGTTATAAAAATTAATGTTTCAGTTTATGTCATTCGAAATATGTATGACAGGTCGGCTGTCAAATGTTCTTCGATGTTTGATATTTTTCAATGCGAGAATTTTTTTCTCTTAAGCATATATATGTATGTATGTACATGTAAAAAATGTGTATATATACATATATATACATATATATATATATAAACCTTATATATATTCTGTTGAGCAAATTAGCACTGTTTCCGTTGACCTATATATCAGGTTTTCCATTGGATGAAATAAAAGCTAATAGAAGATTTTGCTATGAATGAGTTAGTCTCGCTTTCAGAGCAGATGTATGAATGGTTATATTTGTGCTTACGAGTGTGTGCGTATTTGTTTTGGCTTTGTTTACGTAAGACGTTCTTCCAAAAATTAGCATTTCAATAACAACAACAATTTCTGTTTCCATTATTACTTAGTTAACATCCTGTAGGCAATAAGAAGTCATATGATCTGATAAAAAATCTGAAGAATTTTTGTTTAATTTAAAATTTGTAATTCAATCCTGTAAAATGTAAATACGTCAGCAGTTAGTAAGAGTGTTTAAAAGTGAAAACGTTAGTTGCGGTTGTCGAAAACAAAAATGTGCATTGTTAAATTACATTAAATTTGATTATATTTGCAGTCAGAATAAAATTGCATCCTAAAAATGGTTGACGGAATTAAAAGAAGACAATCTAACATTCTCCTGAACGAATAATTCATAACGAGCATATGATTTATAAACAGTTGACTTAAAAAGATATATAAAATGAAAAAACTACATACGCAAACTCAACATTAAAATGATACAACACGCGTAAGATTAACATATTTTATAAACAGGTGATTCGCAATTGCACTGAATTTATTCATTCTCCAGCAAAATGAACAATTAAAACTCCGGATATATAAGCTATTGTACTTGCAACATGGTTAATTATTTGTTAATATAACAAGCAATTCGTCGGGGCTATTAACTTAGGAACTTCACGTTTTAGTATATTATATCCTCAGATATGTGCAGCACTAAGAAAATGCACGTCGTCTTTCGTTACAATTTCATAAAAAAGGTTTGTATTAGATTTAATTTTTGAACAACACTCGAACACACACACACATAAATGTATATATATATATATATAATGTATATTTATATATATCAAACAAAGAAAGTTACAGCTTTCGGTGTGGTTATATATGCTGCTTTTTTTGTTTCCTCCAAACAAAAAATTGAGTAGCTGCTGCTACATAGACTGTGTAAACAAAAACCATGTAGTGCTAAACAAAACGTTTATCCATGCATGAATACAATATATAATGGTCATATAAACATTGCATACTGTTCTTACTTTGTCACCGGATTCATCGGAAATTCATGTAAAAACTTCAAAAATTTAAAACATTCTTCTTTCTTTCTTTCTCGTGCCTTGTTTTTTTAGGACAATTAAACTTCATACCGTTGTTTCGATTTTTTATTCTTAAAAGAAATTTTTTAGCTGCAGCCACACCATATACATAAGATTTTTGTAAATTTTTAAAATTTTTAAATTTATAAGCTTACAATGCGTGTGTCTTATGCTAAGATGCGACGCGTTGGTGATACTATGCGGCTTTTAAGAATTTCAAATAGTTACTTTTCTGAATATAATACTTCTTGTAGAAATTATTAATATAATAATAACACGTGTAACAACTGTGGTGGAGCTGTGCACGTGTCGTCAAGCAAATCTCCAGCTTACAACAAGCGATGTTCCATTTAAAATTAAGAGTGGCTAGAGGATGTTTCAACTTAGCGTCTTGAAAGACAACACTTTCACCTATGTATGTTTTTTAACATAAACATTTCTTCTTAACCTGACATTTTTTAGAAATTTAAAAACCTACAAATGAAAAAGTTGCATTTTTGATGGTTTTGAAAAGATATGTTCACAATTATTATTCAAGAGGAACCTAGACAAACCCATCCAGCTGAACAAACTCGATATCTAGTGCGAATCATCTACCTTACAAGTTACGACGTTTAATTTAAAACGAATTGTGTGTTCTATAATGTGATCTATTCTATTGTGTATTTAATCAGTGAATGCTATGAATTAGAAGTTTCAGTTGATACTGAGTAGGAATGAAGACGAAGATAAATAGATGCATGAAGTATTTGTCGACCGTGACAACGAAACATTTTTCAAAAAACAGTGTTAATGTGAGATTAAATATTTTTAAAAACAATTTAAATTAGTCGGGATTTTGTTTACATTAATTGAAGATGGCGTGACGAGACCAGGATAAAGTTAGAAAAAGTAAACAACTAACAAAACAATTTGCTATTTGATTTGAATAATCGATAATTTACATCAACAGAAACGTGATGTTCAAGTGAAAATTTATGTGAGTGATTGTTCTCTTGCTAAAACGCTCGTATAACGAAGCTATGTATATATTTGGAATTATTATGGTAAGGCTATAGGGCCACTTTAGTTGGCAATAGCCCAAAATGCAACGTTTACAAATAAGTTTGCTAATGTCTAACTTGCCTTTTCACGAATCTTGCCTTTTCTTAAAAAATAATATCACGAACATACAATTGGTGGTTGGATTCTTAGATTTCTATAAACTGTTTAAGATGAAAACCTCTGCACTTCATTTCAAAAAATCCATCAAAAACAACATTAATTTATACTTGTATATATTGATTGAATACATTTTTATGTTGCATGCATTAAATTATAAGTTCAGCACAATCTATTTTTTCAAATAAAAGAATTCACATATGCCCGTTTTCGTGTTTGTCGAGAATTTGAATGAAAATGTTCCTGTCATCAGTCAGATACGTCTAACACAAACATTGAGTTTAATGGAAGAAAAACTGGTTCATCAATAGCGCGCTCCTTTTTTAGATGATGTTTCTAATTAAATCACTTATAGTCGTAGTCTTTTGATTTATCAAAAAAGTCTTGTAAAGTCGATTTCTTGCAAAATTTTGCAAAAAATTCGTGTTTAGAACAAACAATTTGTTTGTGAAAATTAATTACTTGAACTCAAAAAATAATTAATGAGAAAGTTTAATGAAAAAAAAACATCCTAATTTTCAAAGTAATAAAACATTCGCTAACTAACGTCGCTTAAAACAAAAACGTCTTAAAAATTGCGAAAGCTTTGAATTTTTTGGAGCGGAAAAAATACTTTGAGAATAATTAATTGACTAGAGGTATATATATATATATACATATATATATATATATATATATCAAATCAAATATTGTATTTACATAGCGCCAATTATAATTGCTTCTCATCAGCGCTCTCCCCGTATGAAGCATGTTGAAAGCGAAGCCATCATCGGTTGAGATCACTAGGAGTTACCAAATAGGTATGTCTTTAGACGTTTTCTAAACTCAGCTAATGATAACCCGGATATACGTAGTTCGATAGGTAGGCTGTTCCAAAAAATAGGCCTAACAACTGCAAAATCTCTATCTGCTGTTTTCAGATTCCGATCTCTAACATACAGCGTGTTTGAATCAGCAAACCTTAGACGCCCATGTGATGACATAGATGAAACTCGAATACACTTATTTTCTAAATATTTCGGAACCAGACCATTCAAACTAGAACATGATTCTTTGTTTAACACGCAGCCAATGCAACTCCTTTAGAATTGGTGATGCATGATCAAATTTTAATTTGCGATATATCATTCTAGCAGCCTGATTCTGAACCACCTGAAGTTTAGACAACAGTTTATCAGCTATGCCACATAGAAGACTGTTACAATAATCCAATCTAGAGTTGACGAAAGCATGTACTAATAGAGTCATTGTATCTCTATCTACCGATTTTGTGACTTGACGTAATTGACGTAGTTGGAGCATACATTTTTTAACCAATAGACTGATTTGTGGACCCATTGTCATACGGGAGTCCATCACAATTCCCAAGTTGGTAACCGTTTTACTGAAACTTATATCAGTCATGCTGATGTTAATCGATGAAGGTTCAACCGCTGACGTTTGTTGCCATGTACCAGCCATATATATATATATATATATATATATATATGTATATGTATATATATATTTATATATATATATATTTATATATATAATGTATATTAAATATATTAATTTGTGTTATATATACATTGTGTATAAATGTATGTATTACATATATACGTGTAATGTAATTGTGTGTAATGTATTTTTGATTGGATAACATTAGCTGACTATCGTTAAATAGTATAAATAAGAAAGGTGAAGTGGCTTTAAACGTTGGTCAACCGACAGGACATTTGGGATCTGATCTGCAACTTGTCAATGATGTTCATGGTCGTAGTTATCGTCTTCCTGGCTATAGGGCTTTTACAAAGCGTTCCATTATCTGGTAGAATTTCCATGCTACCAGAAAATGAGTTTGAATACTTTAATTTAAGAAATAATATGATCGGAGAAGAAAAAGTTTTTGAAGGAAGAGATTTTGTTCTCACAGCGGTTTGTAAATTATATTCTAAATTCCATTCCATATCTTCAAAAATTTATTTTTTAAATTTTGCGAATTCATGAAGTTAATATGATTTATTATATTTTTATATCGTAGAACGAAAAGGTTGTGAACAATTATTTAGGGTATTTGAAATGGTTGGATATGATGAATACAAAACAAAAGGGCTTTCCAGCTTCAAGGCCCATTGAGAAAATAATCGAGAGCATCAAACTTTCCAAACTCTATCAAATTCTTCGTAAGCTTCCAAAAGGTGGCAATGTTCATTCCCACGAAGGTAAACTAACAAACATTTTATTTATTTACAATTTATAAACAATAAAATTATTTTTAAAAGACCATCAGTTGAGCAAAAGAAAATTGTTTGAAATAGTTTGGTCATCAGATGATTTTGATCATCTTTACATAGTTGATCCAAAAAAAAACTCATCAAACACTTGGAATATGGACTTCTTTATCAATCCACCCAAAAATGAACCTTGGATTAAAGTTTATATTTATTATTCACATTAACTAATTATCGGTTTTAAAATTTAAATAATGAATTTTGAACTAGGTCAAAGGTTCTGAATATACTTTGGAAAAAATCCTGACAATGAATACGTTGATTGGTCTGATGACGGAGGAAGACACGAACAATCCGACCGACGCCTCGAGAAGGTGGAGCAGGATCAATCCACTTTGGATGAGGGGATCCACTCAACTCATCTCCAACATCAAAATAAAAGAAAAATATCTTACGGCCATCATAGAGCAAAGTATTTCAGAAGGAGTGACGTACATTGAAGGTCGCAGAGGATTCGGTCTCGATATGGAATTGTACGAACTCGACTATTCTGGTAAAAGTAACAGTACGAACGGCAAAAAGTTTTTAGATCCCGATTCGACTAAAGAAATTGAATTAGCGTTGAAAATAACAAAACAAATTAAAGAAAAATACCCCAGTTTTATAGACTACAAAAGAATTTCATACACTGTTCGTGTTCTAAATTACGAACTTTTTGAAAAAAACATGAACCTTGCTGTACAGCTGCACACCAAATATCCCCAACATCTTATTGGTTTTGATGCAGTGGCTGAAGAAGACCAGGGCTACTCAACACTTCATTACATCAGTCAATATCTCTCTTTACAAAAGAACGGAGTCAAAATTATACCACTCTATCTTCACGCTGCCGAAACGAGTTGGCCCGATGACTTGATTACCGGGCCGTTTGAAGACGATCCGGTTTCCACCTTGCAAAATGCCTACGAAGCTGTTTTGCTGAATGTCAAAAGAATTGGACACGGAAAGGGGTTTGTCAAAAAACCCTATTTAATGCAGTTGCTGAAGAAAATGAAAATAGCCGTTGAAGTTTGTGTTATCAGTAACCAGGTGAGATTCCGTGAACTAAATACGCATGAATATTTTTTTATTTAATTAAATTTAAACTTTAATATTAATTTTGAATATGAAGATTCTTGGTATGGATGCAGATTTACGAAACCACTTTGGACAAATCCTTTACAAGAACGGGGTCCCAATAATTCTTTCTCCAGATGATCCAGGTACTTTCGGGTACGACAATTTTACCACCGATTGGTATCAAGCTTATACGGGTTGGGGTTTAAATCTGGGCGACCTGAAGCAACTCGCAGTCAATTCTCTAACATATAACGGTATGACAGATGAAGAAAGAAAAATCGCCATTGAACAAAAATGGCGTCCGAGCTGGGAAGCATTCGTGAATGAAGTTTCCAATGAAGCATGCCAGCAAAATTTCACAGCAGAGGCAATACGAGCCAATCGTAACGTTCGATTTGCAAGATCATTCCCAAATACTGGTAGAGAAAACACGACCTTACATATTTACGGTCGCAACTTCGAACGAGCGATCTGCAAAACTCCAAAATGTAAAATTGGCGAAAAAGTTGTCGAGGCGATTTATGAATCGAATCAGTATTTAACGTGTACAGTACCGCCTTGTTCTGACTGTGCGAACAAGACTGTTCCAATATCCGTTGATCTTGATGGCTCAGGCATGATGACGACGAAAATGACATTCCATTATTTTAGAGAGTGAATAGGAAGAAAGAATAAAAATGGTGTGATTTGTCTATGTGAGAAGTCTAATTTATTCTGATAACTTTTTAAAATTTCATAATCGTTGTTTTTGAAAAATTCTGGAGTGTTTTCATAAAGTAATTAACATTCTTTATTTGCAATTAAGCTAAATTAATTCTTTAAATAACAATTTCTGAGTGGAAATTTGAAATAAATAAAATCTCGTGTTTCAATTTAAATTTTTAATTTAAAAATTTTCATTCTACAGACAAAATTACGTGCTAAAAATTTTAATTATAATAAACAAATCTCGAATAAAATGATATTCGTATGGACATTGTCATTCAGTTATTTAATCACAACAAGCAAACATAACCAGCACAAAATTGCCAATTATATCTACTAATGGTATGTATACAAACGAAACAAACATTTAGGAAACAACAAATTATAACAAATCCCAGATCATTATGACACACACACTCACACAAACACACATCTTAATGAATAGAGCAATTGAACTTTGAACAGTTTTGAAGGTGTGAATTATAAGAAATAACGCGATTACACACATTTTGATTACAGTAAACATAACAAACCTCTCCAACTTGAAGCAAATGATGATGGCGTATTATCGAAATGGAACAAAAAATGAATGACATCTAATCAATTAACAACGGTGGAAAATTTAAAATGAAAAAAGACATGCATAAATTCAGGATTGAAACATGATCGTCAACGTCTGATTGAACTTCTCTCGCAATGTATTTAGTATCTATTTGAATGTGATCATTTTAAACATACTGATTTATATTTTTATTTTTTTATAACTTTCTAGAGCAAAAAGTATTTTTTAAAACTGAGAGGAAAACGAAAAAAAAAAACAAATACAACAAAACCCCGTTCACATGTCACATATGGTAATAATTTATTACTTAATATTTCTTGTATATGAAAGTTAAGATGCGTGGTTTATAGTTTTACCATGGTGATGAAAAGACAAGGATGATTTTTTTTAAAGTTCATTAATGGAATTTGCAACTAGAAAAATCTACAATTCGCATAAAAACATGTGTTATATTTTACCTTTTTAAAACATAGACAGTTAACAAACGTGACCACCTAAAAACCAAGCAACTGTGGTTTGCTCAATGCAAAATAATACACAAACTGCTAAACAAGACACAACATGTCTTGTGAACATATTGTGAACATTGTGAACATATATATACAAGTTTTACATTAAACGATAAATGTAATATTTTCAATATTTAACATTTTCACACATAATAAAAAAATGCATTTACACACATGCATAATGAACCAGCATAAATAACTCAAAAGACATATTCCAAATTAATAAATCTTAACAATAAGAGAAGGCATATATGTAATAATTATTTTAAATTTTAGAATATTACAGATTTATATATACATAAAGTCAGAACATATTTGATACGTTAAATTAAAAATATAAAAAAACAAAAAATAAAATAAATATAACATTAAAAAAATACTAAGACTCTGGTGATGGCGGTACTTTAATTTTTTTGATTGTGTTTTTAAGAGTTTGTCGTTTGTTACAGAACCATACCCTAATGACTTCACGATCAAACTTCAACCTGTCAGCCAACTCAGACATCTCCGTGCCTAGACAAGATAAATAATAGTAGAAAATAAATAAAATATCTAAAAATAATTTGTTTTGCTAATTTTAACAATTTATGTGAACAAAAATAGAAGCTATAAAAATGATTGTAAATCCAATTACACACCGACAAAATATTAATATAATTTAACAAGAGACAGTACAGCTTCTCATATAAAAAAAAGTCCAAAACAAACCAGTTGGATGAGGGTTTTGGTCGAAGGAGTCGTTTAAAGCGTCAATAGCACCAGGAGTGAAAGATGTTCTCCGTTTTCGTTTCTTTGAAGACTCGAAGCCGTTGTAGTCGGGAAGAGATTGCCCTCCATTCTTCATCCTCTCCTCCGCCAAAGTCATCCACCTCTCTAACACTGGCTTGATTTTCTGTGCACTTTTCGGCGTAATGTCGAGTTTCTCAAACCTACGTAATGTTTTGAAAAAATTTTAAATTTTAATGATTGATTCAATGTTTTCGAACGTAACATATAACTATTGTACTAACAATTTCAAATGTTACACCTCAAAGAATACTTCAAATTTTTTTAGCAAGATTGTATGTACGAATATTCAACCAACAAATAAATATTTGTGACATGAATCAGTTAGTGTTAAAAACAGATAGAGAGAATAAGTAAGGTTCAAGACCTGCAGATAGCAGACTGACTGTATGAAGGTCCCTCTGTGATGGACAGTGCTTGTCCAACCTAAAAAACAAGAAAATTATTGTAATATATATTTTACTTGAGCAGAAATAAAACTTGAAAACTTTCTAAAAAAATTTTATTGCTATTACTCAGACATTGCCAAAAAAGGTACTATTTAAGTTACTCTAAATGAAACCATCCTCAAAATCACATAGAATAAGATGCAAACTTGTGTTTGTGTGAGGCCAAGTGACAAACGCCTCAATTTGAATTGCTTGGCAAACTCTCTCATCTCATCAAGATTCACTCCATCGACAATGGTTCCTAATTCTCTTGAACTACTGATTGTGTCTGTAAATGATGAGGTTAGTATTATAAATGTTTTAATGTGTTGATCATATTTATCATCTTCATTTGTAATCTATTCATTAATTTATAGTGTTCGTTTAAAAAACTTTACCACTAGTTATATTGTAATTCTCAGTAAATTACCATTAACAAATCATCATAATAAATAGCATGATGTGAATATTTGCATATAAATTTTATGATCTATATTTTTACTGAGAAAAATATTTACAGATTTCATTTTTTTTTTCAATTAAAAATATCTCACACAGATACTGCACCAAAAGAATATTGGAGTTAAAATAAAATGAGGCAAGCGTAAAACTCAAAAAATAGAAAAATTGTTCTAACTAGGCAGCAATTGATTGATGTTTGGAGTTAGACCGGGACTAGCTAGTGAAGATGTCGGTGGAGAATTTGTAGAAGATGTAACTGGGAAAATAGAAATAGGTGAAGTGGTGATTAACTGCTGCTGCTGTTGCTGCTGTTTCTGTTGATTAGCTGCTGCAGCTAAAGCAGCTGGATTTGTTAGTAGGATGGCCTGTGCAACTTGTGAAATAAATTTTGATGGGGATGTGACGTTTGTGTCGGACAATGAGGAGCTGATATTGGTACTGCTGGCCTCACTGGCAGATGGAGTCAGAGAGAGAAGGCTGTTTAATATTTTTGTTGTCATCTGTGATTGATTGGATGACGCTACTGTCGTCGTTGTCGCTGTGGTGTTTGAGGCTGTGGATGGAGTAGTAGTCACTTGCAGTGTAAGTTGCTTCGTGTCAACTTTGATGCCTTGCTGTAAAAGTTTGTTATTGTTGAGAGCACTGTTGTTAGTGACAGTTGTGTTGTTGTTCATGTTAGCTATGTTGATGGCTGGTTGATTGTTACCTGCATTGTTGGCACTGTTGGCAATGACTGCTGCAAATGTCTGCTGCAACAGCTGAAAAAACAGTTATAGCAGTACTGAATAAGGAGTTTAAATTGAGAATAAACTTACAAATCTAGAAAAAATCGCAAAAAGCAAAATGAAAATAAACTATTTGGAGGTAAAAATTTACCTGAGGGTTGCCAATAGCAACTATTTGACCCTGTGCATTCGTAATTAACTGGGTCAGATTAGTAGCTGGATTAATTAGGGCAGCAGCAGCCGAATTTGTCTGATTGTTTGTTGAGTTTGTTGAATTTTGTTGTTGCTGCTGCTGCTGTTGTTGTTGTTGCTGCTGTGAGAGGAGTTGTCGAAAAGCCAGGTTCTGTATGTTTTGATTGGCACTCTGGGCTAGTTGTGGCACTGAATTGAGTGAGTTTGTGCTAAAAATTATTATAGCTACATAAATATTTTAATAAAAGATGTTTATATTCAGCTTAATTTCTTTTACATTTATTTCCACTTATCATTTTGAAAAGTTTCAATAAGCCTTAATCTAAAACAAACATGACAGGGAATAAAAATAAGACTATAAAATTGAATGCAATACTTAAGACTCCAAGCTGTGAGCCAAGCATGAAAAAAGGCTGCAATGGTGTTCCAGCTGTTGAAATTGAATCAGATAGTATGTAATTAATATTTACCAAAATGTACATAAATATTAATTTGAAGAGCTGTTACAACACAAGAACATAAAAATTGCTTGCTAACTGTTAGCTTGTGGAAGTGCAAAGGTTAAAGGCTGTGAGGGCATGTTAGCAGCTATCAGCTGTCCATTGGAAGCAGTCAGCAGCTGCATTTGATTGCTGAGATTTGCTGTAGCCAATGAGATAGGAATAGAAAGAAGTTGTTGATTGAGGTTTCCAGCAGAGACAGGAATCAAGAGATGTGGGAGTGCTGGGTTTGAGCCACCTTGAGCCAATCCTAGAGCAGCCTGATTGGCTACCAGCAGTTGAGGTGTTACCTGATTGGTCTGCTGCTGTTGTTGGTGGTGGTTTGTCAGCAACGTAGGAGTCAAAGTCTGCAGCCCAGCTAGCAAATCTTTCAATAGTTTCAAAATTAGGCATTAGTTAAATTCAGATAAATTAATATTGATACATATGCAATATAGAAATCAATGCTTCTGAACATCAGGCTTGAACAAATGAGCTGTCTTTAAAAAATTACATTATCAAATATGCATAAATGAATACTCCCAAACAAAATTACTATATATTAACAAATAAATTTAAATTTTTAGGAAACAAATAATCTTAGTAATACAATGAGGCCCAACAGACTTGCTTGACTGTTTAATTCAGCTTGTTTTGACATTTCTGTGTTATTACCACTCTTATTTTGTTGTTGTTGTTGCTGCTGCTGTAACGCTGAAAAGAGATTTTCAACTGTGATGGCTTGCTGGTTTTGTAGGATGTGATTCGTTAGCGAATGTTCACTGTTGTTGGAGTTGTTGACTATGTGGCTGTGTGTGATGGTTGTTGCATTGTTGTTATTACTGTTGCTGATGTTGTTGATGGAAATGTTGGTTGATGCTGATGCTTGATTGTTAGAGCCAGACAACATCACATCCTAAAAATCATTTATAATCATATCAATACGACAAATCCATCAGGACAAAATCCCTATTTAAATGTTATCAAATAATAAACAAAATGAATAAATAGTTAATAGTAACAATAAAATAATAATAGTATGTTTTATAACAACTTGTTTTATAATTGTAGATGTGATAGGTTTAATGTCAATGCTATTCAACTGGTCATTCAAACATTTGCTGGAGTTTTTCACATCCATACCTGCATTCAAAATAGAATGGTTTCTAATTAATTAATCTTAACCTAACAATGTATTATTGAATCTTTAATTTTCAACATCAATAAAAACAAACTATCATGAAAATCACATATACTATCTTTATTTTTCCTTATTATTACATTATAATTACTATGCAAGTGTATCGTGTATACAAACCTTATCGCATTATATTATATGAACAAATTACAAATCACCAAGAGTAAATAATATTTTATTCAATACAATACAATCACCAGGCACTATTATAATAATTTAGCAGTGTCAAATTCATCACACATCCTAATAAAATAAAAGATAACACCTTTCTATTCAATTAAAATTACCCACTGACTCGCTATAGCCTACCATAACATTTCTACAAATCCTGAAGTTGATCTACAGCCCCTACATATGTCTAATTCTCAAACAGCATTTGTTTCATTCTGATAATGCTTTTTACAATTTACAAGTTGCATTCATCATGTTACATTCAAGTAGATAAGATGTGTTTCCAAACAAACATGCAATGAAAATGGAAAACAAGTCAAATGGTAGAACAAGACCAACAAAGACCATCAACTGTTGCTATTGCTTCATGTATCAGAATTAAAATAAATTTAATTCAATAAAATGTTCATGGGCAATGGAAGGTGGATGGCTTTATTCAGAGTCTCTCAAAGAACCGAACCTTTTTTGACTAATTTAATCTAAAATATACATTGGGAAATTTCAGCAGTGGGGTAGAAAAAAAAGATTGCAGAATAAAATGGTTAAAATATACATTAATTAATTTATTTGGCATGTTTCAATGATTTGCAAATTTTAATCAATCCACGTCAAAATTTCTAAAAAAAAACAGTCTGCGAACCCGCAAACGAAACTTCACGAAAATATATGGCGGACGTCATCGTATAAAAACGTCACGAGGACACATTATTAATTATTAATTAATAATAATAAATAATAAAATATTATGAATAATAAAAAAGTCGGCGGACCTTAATTAATATATTTACGAGATAATAGATGTTGATAATAATATTTTGTGACGACACAGGCAGATAATTGAAAGCACGGCTCGGTGGGCGGCCATATATTTATAAATTATACTAAATTCGAAGCTTACGGACGGCAATGTGCAAACGTAAAAAATGATAGAAATTAAATAAAAAGTCGAAAAAATTCATCGCAACTTACTTTTAAATGAATTTAGCAACAAAATCCGGACTTTGTTGGCGAATTTGCTGATAATTCGAATATAAAATGCAAATTAGCTCTACGGCAGCTACAGCTATTATAATAAAATATATCGCTCCTTCATAACAAAGAATAATGCAAATGTTGGACTGTTTATAAATTAACATAAGTTATTAAATTATTTTTAAAAGAACTAAAAATTAATTAATATTAATTTAAATCCAAATTTTATTAATACAATTTTTTAACTTATTTTTATATTATTTACAAAATAATATATGGAGATATAGTTTGATATGTACATAGATACATATCCATGGATATGTATCTACGTGCCTAAACTATGTATCATGAATTTATTTGAATAAATTAATAGTGTGTGTGTGTGCGTGTGTGTGGTGTGTGTGTTTGCAAATTACACATGAGTATAACACAATTTTTTTTTAAATATTCCCTTTTAAGCCGATAAATACGCCCTGGTGTACCTACATCCTACAATACTCAAATCATGATAGTTCGTGTTGCTTGAAAATTTATTCATTAAAAACGATCAGACAATGATACGATAGATAGCGTTGATCATTAAATGACTATTTGTTTTTAAAGGTGGATCCTTTGTTTAATGCTTAATTTATGAACATGTGTAAACTATCACAAACTATTTTTTTATATTATTTTATTTATAAAAAAATTAAGTGTTTCCCCATTCAGCATTTCATGGTACTATCAAGTTATAATCAGCAAATAAAAAAGTTAAAAATGACGAACAAAAATAATTAAATTTATTTTCATTGAGTGCACTGCACTGTTCACGTTTTTAAAAATCACACCTAAGATTATTCTAAAAAAACCAACTCAACGTTTGATGTTCATATTTTAAGGAAGTAATTTATAAACAAAGTTTACAATTATTGTAATAGAAATGGACGCTGTAAAGGAACTTTTACTCCCGGCCGCCGCAAACGTCAGCGAGAAATCCAGATTGGTCTGCTTGTAATTATCTCCATCCAAGGCTACCTTCAAACTGACCTTCGTTGATTTGCCAGCACAAGCGGGACACTTGGGAGCGGGGCATACAATGTGCCTGTCTGATATGTAGATGGCATTCACATCGCCAATCGATTCAAATCGACATTTCGGTACCTTACAGATGGCAACTTCAAAGTTCCGACCGTACACGTGCACGTTTCCGCTTTCGTAGCCCTCAGTTGGCAACAGTTGCACGAACTTTACAGTCCTGTTTTCCTTGGCAGCTTCGGCAGCGAAGTCTCTTGCACATGCGATGTTCTTCATCTTAGTTATGTACTCATTCCACGATGGTCTCCACTTTTGTTCAATGGCAACATTTCTCTCGGCATCAGTCAATCCGTTGTAGACGAGAGAGTTGAGGGCTATCTTCTTCAGATCACCAAGCTCTAAACCCCATCCCACGTAAGCAACGTACCAGTCGACAACAACTGTATCGTATCCCATCGTGCCAGGATCATCTGGAGCGAGGACGATTGGGATGCCTTCCTTGTGGTAAACTTGTGCAAAGTGGTTGCGTAGGTCTGGATCGTATCCAAGAATCTTGTGTATATGAAAGGGTAAATATAAAATATTGTTTTTGTGTGAATGTATATCTGGTTATTCGATTAATAACATACATTTCCAATATTCGCAACAATTATCATACAACTCACTTGATTGCTAACAACACAAGCCTCAACGGCAACCTTCCTCTCCTTCATTATTTGGCGCAGGTAGGGCATTTTGAGGAAGCCCTTGCCGTGGCCCACCCTTTTCGCGGCCAACAAAATGGATTCGTAAGCATTCTCCAACGTTGGCACTATGTCATCATCTTTCGTGTAAGTCATCAGGTCGCCTGAACAGAAATTCCGCCTGGTCCATGTTTAAGTTTTCGAGTCAAATTTAAATTTAAATAAATAATATAATATTATTATTTACCTAATGATGGTTTTAACAGAATTTGTACTAAACCAAATAGTGCAACTTTTGATGATTAATAAGATTCGATAATAATATTTGTTAAAGTTATTTTTACTTTAGTTTATTATTAATTTTTTTCATTGATTCATTTTGTTGAATTTTTTTTTTTCGTGCCATTGATGTGATATTTGTTATCGTTATTTCAAAACAAACTTTTATTTTTAGTCGTCATTTTAATTGCTTGTTAATGTAGCATGTAACAACAAACAGCTGTGTAAAAATTCACGATTAGCGGTTAGCGACGAATTGATTGTTCGGCCTGACCATACATTCGACTTCGGTTATTGAGCAACTTTCGTTAAAACGATCATTTTTGGATTCTAAAACAATATTTGGCAAATTTTATTAGTGTGGCATTCATTTTTGTCGTCGAAGATATTAAAAAAGCTGAAAAAGAGCTTGAATATTATCTCGAATGAAGAATTGTTGGATAGAAATAAATCGCCTACTGTTTTTTCAATAGCTTGATTTTAAATCTAAGAAATTGAATTGTTTGCAAAATTGAAAGTTGTTTTAGTATTCGGTCATTCGGTCTTTCGCAAAATTTACAATATGGTGCATCCTTAGTAGCGGTATCATTGAAAACAAAAAAGTAATCAATAATCATAAGAACAATACTACTACTAATAATAAACAATGATAAAAATTTTAACGATTAATAACTTTGATAAAAATAAACTGGTACCTACTGAAATCAAAAGATGCCGATGATAAATAATGAGCATGAACATAGCAACCGACCCTTTTGAAAGTTAGTTAGATACTCATGGATGAACTTCAACGACGAGTACCCAGCATCTTCTTCTCCGACGGCATCGAATCCAATCATGTGTTGAGGATAACTCTGAAATATGGTCAAGGTATTATTCAAAGACCTCTGAAAGGCTGTTTCGTCTTGACTTCTGGTCGCATAACCAATGGCTTTATGCCCTACGAACCTAGGATGCGTATCGGAAAACTCCTTGGCTGCATCTAAAGCCACTTGTATCTCGATTGAAAAATTTGCACTCAAATATTTTTTTCCATAAGTTGCATTGTTTCTTCCCGAAGGATCCATTTCGTATAACTGACTATCGTAAGCTCGTCTGGTCTCTATGTACGTGATACCCTCGTTGTAACTTTCGTTGTACATTGCCAGCAAATATTTCTTGCGCAGGTTGTAGTTGGCTAGTATTGGCGAACCTGCTCTGTTCAACAATAGTTTAATTTTCGCCCACCTGTTAGCAGAATCTGTCGGCGTGTTTGTATCCTCCAATGACATGATGTTGATGAGAGTGTTCTGCTTCACGAGGTCATCAATGGTCAAGTTTGTGTCTTTTACCTAGGCGAAATGTAAAATGTGCGCTTGTTATTTTTGATAATTCAAATATTTTTTATCTACTCTTTAAACAGTTGATCTATTCAGCTATAATCAATAAATTTGGTAATTATCAACATAATTTGTATCAACCTTTATACCATTTCCTGTAAAAAACAATTTCAACGGTGTTTAATCTCTCTTACCTTCACCCAAGCATCGTTAGTAGGAGGGTTTACAAAGAAATCTGTATTCCATTCATTACGTGATTTCCCACCAGACTGAACAACGTGCAAGTACTGAAACTCATTCATGCTCCAAACAACCTCAAACAATTTCCTCTTGCCCAGCTGGTGATCTGAAATGAGCAGCAAAAATTTTGGTAACGTTGACAAAATTATTTGTTAGTACTTTTGTGGTTAACTATAAATGAATATTAACACGCAAGCAATTGTCAAATTTATATACAAGAATTTAGTTAATGTAAATTTTATTTATGAGATTGTTTGTTTAATTTTTGAAAATTGTTAATTCATTTTTTTGTCGTTATGCTATAAACTTAATTTTAATATTTCAATATGTCAAGAAAACTAATTTTTTAAAATTTAAAAAAGATACTTTCGTGAGAATGTAAGTTTCCACCCTTCGGCAAATCTTTCAGAGCGGCAAAAATCTCGCTGGATTTGATGCTTGTCAACGTTTGTTCGATTGGTCTTGATGGCAGAAAGTAACTCATGTTGGCCGCCTGCTCCCTCCACTTCAAGTGCTCCATGAAGTTGTTCACGACGACCTCATCCTATAAATGCATTTTATAGAAATTTCAAGCTGGCTTAAGTCCAAATAACGCTATGATTTTTAATGGTCCAATTTAATGAATGTTGAATTTTTTAGACAGCATACAAAAATAAGTTAAATTTACGTTGAAATTATTACTATATCAATTTTTCAAAATACTGTATCAACTGCCTACTTAGGTACTACTTTAAAATATATTCAACGCAAATAACACCCGTGGTTCACTGATAATTAACATTTTTGGAGACAGTTTACATTTATTTTTTTTTACATTTCATTTAAACTACAATTTAAAAAATAGTTTTCACATAACAAGTAGACAAACTTGGCTGTATGAAAATTTCCGTTGTTCATATTCTCGTTCGGAGGCCAGCATGTCATCTCTCAGCTGGAAGTATCCCCGCTCGTCATCCTTGTTCGATGACGACAAACTCAGCCACTCCGGAAAGACGTTGAACGCGTCGGCCCGCTTCATCTCGTCGATCAAGCTGCATCCAAGTAAATGGAATGTAACGACCAACAAAATGGACGGCTGATTTGGATGGTTCATGGTTGCTGGTCAGTGCTGACAACTTTCGTCGGAAGTGAAATTTTACAGATTGCAGATTCGTCAACTTCTAACAATTGTTTTATTAATAGTAGTGTCAGTAGTGGTATCCGGAATAATCGTAATACGCAATGTTGAGAAAGAATTATAGTAAAAAAAATTGAAGAAAAAAGTATTTGATGAGTTTTGACAGCTGTTGATTGACAAAGCAACAGTAAATTATTTATTGCCCGGTTAGCAGGCAGGTAGAACTATATAACGAAATTGTCGTGCTGAAAAAATACGATGGTCTCGGTAACTGGTGGTATTACTTCAGTGACAGTAACTTGTTCCTTCGTGCCTTCTGTTAATGAAGCATTCAACTATAGCCCATATATACACCCAGATATATATATATATATATATATATATATATATATATGTGTGTGTGTGTGTGTGTGTGTGTGTGTGCGTGTGTGTGTTGGTAATAATATATATGAATGGTATGTATAAATATATATAATAATGATATATATGTATATATATATATATTCAAATAATTAAACCATGCTTATATATATATTATATGTATAAATATATGCATAAATAAATTTTTAGTTGAAGCACTTTTTAATGTTTAAAGACAAAATCAACCTCCACAGATTATTTGTTATTAATTGTAATGCGTGGGTAACACAAATTTAAACAATTTCAAAAAGTTTATGTGGTACAAACGAGGCGAACCATGAATTAGATGACCATGACATCATTCCAAACTGCACACGAGTGTTTAGTTTCAATTTTGATTTTATTATTCAGTTTGTAAATTATTACTCAAATATCAAGTGAATTTTCAACGATTGGTTGGCAACGTTAAACTCTAAAAATCCATATCACAGTCCTATGCATATTCTATTTCTTGCTAAGATCCTCAGCCGAAATATTTGGAACAATGAATAAATAAATACATATTTAAGTTGTTTAAATCATTCACACATACACACACGCACGCACACGCGCGCACACACATTGACAAAGACAAATACAGCTAGATTTTTAATGCAAATATTTCTGGAACACTAATTGTTAAACTTGCAAATAAAGCATGCCTTGACGACTTGCACTAAATACCAATGTTAGAGGGGCTTACGAACGTCTTACAAGTACTTGAATACGTTTGGTTCCTGCAAATACCTCATAGCTACACGTTAATTCTAATTTTACTTTTTCAAAAATTTTTAATTTTAAACAAAATATTTTCACCTCTTGATTGCGTTCTGTAAAACAACAATCATTAAATGTATATATCATACTTGAAACAATTCATAAATACTATTGTATATATCTCGTTTTGTATGATGCTCAACCTACAACTTAACATGTTGCAGTTAATTAGATTTTTATGTCATCAAAAGCGTAAAAATTTGATTTAACAGATCACAAACAATATGAAGAATAGAGGTAGTAAATGAAATACAATGGCAGTGTTAAACGAAACACTTGTTAGCTACAAAATTATTCACATCCTTTGAAAGTGCTTGCATTAAACAGATGTTAATAAACACCAAAGACACTTTTTATAACACACATAACTTGTTTCGAATTTTTAATCACGCCTGTTAGTAGAAAATAACACTCCATTTGTAATAAAACAGAAACGAAAGTTATTATTTTTATTTAAAAAAATCGAAATCAATGGTTGTTGCAGAGTTGTGTTTTTGCTGGCGTGAGTTGTGTGATATGGTTTTGATCGGTGAATATGACGTGATTTCTTAAAAAAGCGAGTGTCGAAACTTTGACTGATCGATAAATGTGGGAATGGTAATTTAGTTTTAGTTGGTTAAATGATTAATGTAGTTTATGTAGTTGTTCTGAGGCAAACCCTTACAATGATGAGACAGCATATGTATCAAACTTGCTAAATTTTTAAAAGCTCAGCGACATGAAAATGTTTGATTTGATGGCACAGAGTCCGCGTGAGTGCATTGTCTCGAGCACTTTTAATAATGTCTATTTTATCAACATAATCTATAAATAATTACATCGCATTCATAGATTTATAGATTGCGAATAAATTCAGTGTTTATTCTATTAATTGAAATCCATGTGAAGGTTTAATTATAAATATTAAACAAAATTGCAAGTTTAAAAAGTATTTGTTTCACTTTCTAACATTTATTTATTTAATTCGGAACGTAATTAAACTTGTTGTCCTAAAGGTAGTCAGTTCTCTAGATGCGTAGTCAACATTTACCTAAGGGATAAGAGAGATTTATTGTGAAATAACAAGTCATGGACTATGTTAGGAATGTTGAGACGGCTTGAATATATCTACTGTCTCAATTTTACGGACATAATAAGCGCTTTACAAACAATACGGTGCACGGAATATTTGTATAAAAATTAAAAATATTGTTGATATGCATTATAATAAAATTGTTCATACTAGGAAATATTATTAATAGCGAAAATAACTGATTCAAGTTCGATAAAATGTTGCAAAATACCTTTAAAAATATCATTTAATGGATGAGTATCAACGAAATATCAACTAATGTGAAATGAGTTCATAAAACTGTTTAAATAAGATTAGCTACCGGGAAATAACTAAATGGAGTCACCTGTGTTAACAATTATTATCTAACAATTAATCACATTAAACTCATGGAAATAAAAGAAGTTTTCCATTTAGAGCAATGTGAATTTTGATTAATTATTTCTACGTAGCGTTATTTTGGCAATATTGACATTATCTGAAATCTGGCAGAAGATCACCGTGAAGATAACCACAGATATCCCAATCCCATATTTCTTGCACATTTACAAAAGAAATCTATTGTATATTTCTATTTTCGTCCACAAAGGCTCAAGTTTTTAAAAATCATCGCTAAGAACATTTAAAAAACCAACTCAACGTTTGATGTTCATATTTTAAGGAAGTAATTTATAAACAAAGTTTACAATTATTGTAATAGAAATGGACGCTGTAAAGGAACTTTTACTCCCGGCCGCCGCAAACGTCAGCGTGAAATCCAGATTGGTCTGCTTGTAATTATCTCCATCCAGGGCTACCTTCAAACTGACCTTCGTTGATTTGCCAGCACAAGCGGGGCACTTGGGAGCGGGGCATACAATGTGCCTGTCTGATATGTAGATGGCGTTTACATCGCCAATCGATTCAAATCGACATTTCGGTACCTTACAGATGGCAACTTCAAAGTTCCGACCGTACACGTGCACGTTTCCGCTTTCGTAGCCCTCAGTTGGCAACAGTCGCACGAACTTCACAGTCCTGTTTTCCTTGGCAGCTTCGGCAGCGAAGTCTCTTGCACATGCGATGTTCTTCATCTTAGTTATGTACTCATTCCACGATGGTCTCCACTTTTGTTCAATGGCAACATTTCTCTCGGCATCAGTCAATCCGTTGTAGACGAGAGAGTTGAGGGCTATCTTCTTCAGATCACCAAGCTCTAAACCCCATCCCACGTAAGCAACGTACCAGTCGACAACAACTGTATCGTATCCCATCGTGCCAGGATCATCTGGAGCGAGGACGATTGGGATGCCTTCCTTGTGGTAAACTTGTGCAAAGTGGTTGCGTAGGTCTGGATCGTATCCAAGAATCTTGTGTATATGAAAGGGTAAATATAAAATATTGTTTTTGTGTGAATGTATATCTGGTTATTCGATTAATAACATACATTTCCAATATTCGCAACAATTATCATACAACTCACTTGATTGCTAACAACACAAGCCTCAACGGCAACCTTCCTCTCCTTCATTATTTGGCGCAGGTAGGGCATTTTGAGGAAGCCCTTGCCGTGGCCCACCCTTTTCGCGGCCAACAAAATGGATTCGTAAGCATTCTCCAACGTTGGCACTATGTCATCATCTTTCGTGTAAGTCATCAGGTCGATCGGCCAGTTCGTTTCTACGGAGTGAAGGTACAAAGGAACAGAAATTCCGCCTGGTCCATGTTTAAGTTTTCTTGTTAGTTTTTTTTTATAAAATATTAAAATATAAATATTAATTTTTTCTGCGTTGTTGTACACGTGGTCATAGATTTAAAATATCAGTGCTAAACAATGAACATGACAACAAACCCTTTTGAAAGTTGGTTAAATACTCATCGATGAACTTCAACGACGAGTATCCAGCATCTTCTTCTCCAACGGCATCGAATCCGATCATGTGTTGGGGGTAGCTCTGAAACATTTTTATCGTTTTGTTCAAAGCTCTCTGAAACACTGTTTCATTTTTGCTTCTGCTTGCATAACCAATGGCTTTATGTCCTATGAACCTAGGGTGCGTATCGGAAAATTCCTTGGCAGCATCTAAAGCCACTTGTATCTCGATTGAAAAATCGGCACCCAAATATTTTTTTCCATAAGTTGCGCTGTTTGCTCCCGAAGGATCCATCACATACAGTATGTTGTCGTAAGCTCGCCTGCTTTCTATGTACGTGATACCTTCGTTGTAACTTTCGTTGTACATCGCCAGCAAATATTTCTTGCGCAGGTTGTAGTTGGCTAGTATTGGCGAACCTGCTCTGTTCCATAGGCGGTTGAGCTTTGACCACCTGTTAGCAGAATCTGTCGGCGTGTTTGTATCCTCCAATGACATGATGTTGATGAGAGTGTTCTGCTTCACGAGGTCATCAATGGTCAAGTTTGTGTCTTTTACCTGGGTGTACAGAAATGTAAAAATAAATCATTATTAATTTGTAAGTTTTTAACAGAAAATATATTCTAATTTGTGCCTGAATTGTTATATTTTAACCAGTCAGTTGTTTTCGTTCAACCTGCAATACAAAACCGTTTTGACATATTGTAATATTAGTTCATAAAATTATCAATTTTTTATAAAAAATTTTTAAAAATTATTAATGATGCGAAACAGTTTCAACGATATTACACACCTTTACCCAAACTTCATTGGTAGGAGGGTTTACAAAGAAATCTGTATTCCATTCATTACGTGATTTCCCACCGGACTGAACAACGTGCAAGTACTGAAACTCATCCATGCTCCAAACGATTTCAAACAATTTCCTCTTGCCCAGCTGGTGATCTGAAATGAGCAGCAAAAATTTTGGTAACGTTGACAAAATTATTTGTTAGTACTTTTGTGGTTAACTATAAATGTATATATAATATATATACGTAAGCATTTGGCTAATTTATATTCAAGAAGTTTTACTCTATGTAAATTTTATTAATGGGATTCGTTTGTTTAATTTTTTTAAATTGTTTTTTTTTTCGTCATTTTTCCCTTAAATTTTTTCTGCTATATATCAGTATGTAAAAAAAAAATTTAAAAAAGATACTTTCGTGAGAATGTAAGTTTCCACCCTTTGGCAAATCTTTCAGAGCGGCAAACATCTCGCTGGATTTGATGCTTGTCAACGTTTGTTCGATTGGTCTTGATGGCAAAAAGTAACTCATGTTGGCCGCTTGCTCCCTCCACTTCAAGTACTCCATGTAGTTGTTCACGACCACCTCATCCTATAAATGCATTTTTCATAAAAATTTCAATTTGGCTCAAGTCAAAATAACGAGATGGTTTTAAACTATCAAAACTATAGAATGTCACCTTTTTTATGCCGCATCAACAAATTAAAGTTTGCCTTAGATTTATAGCGATAGTTTAACAAACTGCAAAACAATAAATTAAACTGACTTGACTGTATAAAAATTTCCGTTGCTCATATTCTCGTTCGGAGGCCAGCATGTCATCTCTCAGCTGGAAGTATCCCCGCTCGTCATCCTTGTTCGATGACGACAAACTCAGCCACTCCGGAAAGACGTTGAACGCGTCGGCCCGCTTCATCTCGTCGATCAAGCTGCATCCAAGTAAATGGAATGTAACGACCAACAAAATGGACGGCTGATTTGGATGGTTCATGGTTGCTGGTCAGTGCTGACAACTTTCGTCGGAAGCGGTCTTAGTACTTGCTGGAAATAATGATAGCGATGAAAATGGTAGTAGGAACAGCTGTATTCTTTTACTTATTTTTAGTAAAATTTAGCGTTAGTTAAACTTAATGTTGGTGCTAATGATATAAAATTTTAATTATAAAAATAAAATTAACAAAAGTATATAAAATAAGCATTGATGTCTGAGGGTTGTCAGAGAAGATAGTCTGGCAGTCTGGCATTTACATAGTCAATTATGAAGTAGTTTGCCGCTAATAAACGAAAAGTTGGGGTGGTCCTGGTAAATCTTTAGTAGTAGAGGTAGCTATATATTTGATTTTTTAAGTAAATAAGTTACGCTTAGTTTATCTATCTACATCTTCAGACAGCTTATAGCTTATTCGATATATATAAATATAAATTGGTTTTATATTTAAAGGTATGGCGTTTCAGTGTTGACATTAGGAATCAACCGTCATGCACGTACATGTATCTATGCCTATGTGTTGTTTACATTATTTTTATGTGTGTGTATGTGTGTGTCTGTTTATATATGCGTGAAACTTTTTATTTTGTATCCATACCTTTTACTTTCATCTTTAAGATAAAAAAGCCATATAGCCACACACGCTTGCACTTGCACACACACACACACACACACACACATTAGTGACGATTCCTCGGACGTTACAAAAACCAACATTAACGCATGATTTGATTTGCGTCAAGCTCATTCAATGCAACCGTTGTCACAGTTGAAGCAGACACACATATAGCAGAGAGGGAGAGAGAGAGAGAGAGAGAGAGAAAGAGAGAGAGAGAGAGAAAAGATAGAGAAAGAAAGAGAAAAGGGAGAGAGAGAGAAAGAGAGAAAAGGGAGAGAGAGAGAAGGAAAAGAAAGAGAGAAGCAGCTTGATATTTAATGCAAATAGTTCTGGAACGTTCAGTTGTTGAACGTGCAAATAAAGCATTCATGTACGACTTGCACTTAAATATCATTGGCAGATGAGCTTATGAACACATTACAAGTACTTGAACGCGCTTGGTGCCTGCAAATACATTATACAGGCTGTGGTTCGTCGGTGCAGTTCACCGTTCATTAAATTTATTTTTAATTTTTCGTGGGTTTTAATTTTAGACAAAATATTTTCACAGTTAAGACGTGTTAAGTAACAAACAAACATTAAATGTACAGTTAAGCTCAGGTGCGTCTGCCAACGCAATGCAATCGTATAACACATCATAAGAATTTAATATAACCACACATGTGCAAGATTTATCAGACATCACGAATGTAATATTGCCATCATGCACAAAACAAAGCATCACGAACTATCAAATAAAATTCACAAACAATCTTAAAAATTATATTTTAGTAAAATTGGATGTAAGATGTAACTGATGCTGAATGTGAATTAATTTAATTTAGTTGTCAAAGATGAATTTAACTGAAAAAACTAAACAAAATATGATTAATACTATTGGCTATGTTGGCATATATTTGAGATTGATATTAACAAATTAAAAAGTTTTGTTTATAAAATATGTTTATTGTAATTTTTTATTTAAATAAATTTTAATGAAACAAATTTTCGCAGATCGATAGATCGTTCGGCCCATTGCAATCAAATTTAAAAAAAAATTCCATTTACGTGCGAGCAAACAAATTTCACCGTTTTAACTACACTACATCAAATCCAGTAAAAAATTTGAGTAAACAAATGATGTTATGTAAATACAATCAACTATTTGATTGAACTATGAATTATTCTCTTTTAGTTTTTATTTTCATTTATTATTATTATTTTTATTTTACCTCAAATAAATGCTTGCTTTTAATTAAAAATTTCTTTAAATTACGCACACCAACGGCCTAATCAGTACTTGAATGCAAATTACTTCTCAGCTTTCAAGCAAAAACATTTGAAAAGGGTAGAAGATGGAAAATTATTGCTTGTTCACGAATACTTGAATCAAAATTTATATATAACAAAGCGTTTAGAGCCTGGCCAACTTTCTTCAAAAGACATTAAATTTCACAAGCTTAAATGGATCCGATAATTTTTAAAAGTTTTCTACGTGAGTATTTCACTTGTAAATTTTCTGTGGACTCCTTATTATTGACTATAACTTCATTAGTTTCATCTACAATTGATTGCTGTAACTTGCTGTATGATTCTACTATCTTTTAAATAAAACTTCCACATCTACTCGCTATTTTAGTTACTCCTGTCCTATCTTCTCTTGTATCTTTAAATATTTTGTTCTCTACCTCAAAAATATAGATTAATTATTAGAGATTAACGTACAAAACAAATCGCAAACTGACTTATTTAAAAAATATTCATCTGACGTTTTTACTAAACCCATGTTCCCTGGTCTACGATTGTCTTCTCGTTCTCACTAGTTTTTTAAATTCCTATTAAACATTTTAGGTTACCCTTTTGTTCTTATGGATCAATTTTCTGAAACTTTCATCCTTCTCTCCTAGCTTATTGTCAGTCAAGTAATTTAAAATGAATCTAAAATCCCATCTGTTTGCAAAATTCATTCCAGAGAGCACTGTTGAACGTTTCGGAAACTACGCTTGCGAAAAAAATTATTTGACAGTGAACATTCCAAAAAAATTTTATTTTTTTAACAGTGTTGCATTTATAATTGTGAACAAATTGTTTTATTAATGTGTTTCAATTTCAGTTGTACGTTCAAAATAAGTTGCAAGAAAATTTAATTTTCTGAAACATCATTTATCCCAAGTATTTTTTCACGTACGCTTGGATGTTTTCAACGCAGGCGTCTGATTTCTTTTCGACGTCTATATTGGTCACTTTGATGCTCTCAATATGCTTTCCAAACAGTGCAATCAAACAAATTGAAGGACTTACGTCGTGGATAATTGTCAAGTTTATGGCTTCGTTTATGAGTATTTGATCATTGCGATTGTTCAGTTTTCATTGGACGCTTTATTTTCATCAAATGGAGCTTCGATGATCAGTCGATATGCGGGCACATTGGTCTCAGAAACTGGAGATAGATCACATTTTTATGATAACTTTAAATATATTTTCACCAGAATATTTATTATTTAAAAAATAAATTTCATTAACCTCGCAAGTTAACTTACCAACACTTTTGTCATACGAAATGCACATGCTGTCACCCAAGTCAATCCCATATCCATAAAAACTGTTTTTTATATATCCGTGCTCGTTAACTTGCCAGTCCCATAAATATTCTGGATAGTCTCTATTATCCACTTCAATTATAGTAACGCCATCTACAAAACCAGGAACTAAACAGAATTTTGAATTTTTCCAACATATTCTAAACTTCGAGTTCCTGCTATAAATTAATTTTTGACATTGAAAAATTTTGTCATGCCCAAAGCGACTAAATGTAACTAATTAAATTTAATATTTTATAAATGAAAATATCAAAAATAGTGCATTCCGTTCCGTAGCAAAATTCAAATGATCAATCTCTTAGAATACGAACATTTTATAATTTTAAGTTAACCAGTTTAGAAAACGAAATGAAACGAAACGATTAACAATATTTAATAAAATATTTTTAATGTTAAAACGATACATTCATTTAAAAACGTCTAATCAACTATCAGGTGATTTTTTTTTATTCAATCAAGTTTGATGTGTTAAAATGATTTAATCTTTATATCAATTTTTTTACTTGAGCATAACCCGCATAAAAATAATAAATCAATATAAGGAATCAACATTTTTTTTATAAATACAATATTGCAAACCTTTCTTGGCAGTAAACAACAGATTGAATGACCGTCACCAGGACCAACCCAAGCCAAATTCGCTCGAACATATTATATTAGTCCTTGTCCTGTACGGTTCTTCTGAAATTCTGAAACACAAAATTTCAAAAGTTTGCTAACAATAGGATCAACAATTAATCAGGAAAATTCTGAGAAATTCTGAAACACAAAATTTCAAAAGTTTGCTAACAATAGGATCAACAATTAATCAGGAAAATTTTGAGAAATTCTGAAACACAAAATTTCAAAAGTTTGTTAACAATAGGATCAACAATTAATCAGCAATTAACTGCTAAAGTTTCTTTTTTGTTTGTTTCAAAATAGGATATAATATATGATGCAATAACGTAACTTACGCCTAAAAATTTCTATCTACGTGGCAGTTTTTTAGAGTAACTTACCATTATCTGGTGTCGTTGGATTAATTTGAATTTTCACATTTAACATCTGCTCCTATTCAAATTAACTTCAATGAAATTAAACTAAATCTACGTTTTTCTCTGACAACTCGTAAAAAAATTCATTTTTGTTTTAATGTGCACACCTTGCTCAAAACACATATTGAAGAATGGAGACTCAATTACACATGTGTAGAATTCATACATGTGTGGACAACGGCATTAAACATGATCTAGTCGAGTTGTCTGTTCAATAAAAAGGTTTTTTTTATAAATAAGATTTAAACGAAATACCATTAGAGTCCAACAAGGGGCATTCTGTAGACAAATCTTTTAATAAATACACAATTAAGCTTAGAAATAAATAAATGAATGAACGAAAGATAATTAACAAGTGATTTGAAAGTACGACTGACAAAACGGATGAAAGTACGAATGAAATAATAAATGAATGAACGGGTAAACGAAAAAAGCAAACCAAAAAGTTAGCCACTGCCGACGTCCAACGGCATGAAATGTTTGGAAAAAAGAGGGTCATAGAAGACTGCAAATATCACTTACTCTAGTTCACTGTTACTAACCATTTGAATCTAAAAATATTCATTACTTTGATCAATCAGACACGGAATTAACATGCAAACACCTTCACTCATCTTAAACTGAAACACCATTGCACAAACACATAGACACCACACACACACACACACACACATAGACACCACACACACACGCACACACACACGACAAACACATAAACAAAAATAATCAGAGAATCACCACAGGAATGAAGGTTAGGATGTTGATTTATAGGCGATTTTGCGCCTGTAAAAATGTAGGTGTTGTTGCGTTTGTTGTTGTATATGTTGTTATTTGTTTCATGTGCTGTTGTGTTGTATATATTGTTGTGTATTTGCTGTTGTATATGATGTTGTTTGATTGTATGTGTTGTTGTGTGTGTTGTATAGTTTGTTTGTATAGCTTGTCGTGTGTGTTGTAAAGGTTGTTGTTGTATATGTTGTTGTACATGTTGTGCATATGTGTTTTCTTGTATGTTTCTTTGATACTCCACCCTTGGATTTTTATTTGTTACGACAATTCACTTTTAGCTCTCTGGGTCGGCGCAAGAAGCAACATGATGGAACTGAAAAGCGAAAGTGATCGCCACCGGATTTCAACTGCAATCGAAAAATGCAAAAAAGTTATCATTGGTCTGCAGGTGATGGGTTTGTTTTAAGATAAATTATCTATTACTTAGTTTTATTATATTAAAATATATAATAATATCTTGTCATGTTTTAGATTTTTTAAATAAATAAATGATTAACATTAAAATTAATTAATTATTAAATAAAATATAAATTATAAATTATATTTTTTAATTATGGATCTAACTAAAACGTCTAAATTTAATTTAATTACTTTTAAAAATTAAATTAAATGGGCATATAAATAATTTTTCCAATAGCAATTGCACAAAATACCTGGAGTAAGTATTTCTGTCTCAGTCAATGGCTCACTTGTTTGGACAGAAGGTATTGTATGCTAGTTGCATTTATTTCATTAATTAAAAATTGAAACTTTTGAATTAATATTATTGAAATAGACCTTTCAAAATTGATATTTTTAATTTTTATCATGAATATTTTCCAGGTTTTGGTCATTCAGATGTGGAGAATAATACTTTATGTACTGAAAACACAGTTATGAAAATTGCAAGCATAAGCAAGTGCATAACATCTGCATTGATGGCCAATGAAATTGACAAAGGTAGACTAGACTTGGATGCTAATATTAATCAGTATCTAGACTGGCCTGAACTGTTTTATAATGAAAAAAGTGTTAGTTCAAATTTAATTTTTTGATATTGTATATCTTTTTATTAGTTTTGTGATTGAAGCTTAAATGAGCAATTTAGTATCTAATGTACTTAATCAGTTTTAATAAAAAATATTCAAAGGTTTTTATTACACCTAGGATGTTGGCATGTCATCTTGCAGGAATTCGTGCCTACAAATATAATTCTGAACTAACAGCAGAAGAACCGGTGATTCAAAATATAATTGTTATAAAACTTTGAATAATGCAATTGTTGTTGAGCAAAGTTAAACCATTCTAAAATTTGGATCTGGGATGCATTTAAATGAATCTAATGCAATTTATTAAAGAATTATAGATACGATGAATATCACATTGTGGAGAACTACCCAAATGTTACATCTGCTTTGCAATTGTTTAAACGTGATGAACTCATTTCAGAGCCAGGTCTGGTGAGCACGTTTCACCTTTTAAACCGTTATTTCTATCTAGCCTGCACAGACAACTTGTTTTAAACTAAACAGGTAGCAAATTCAATTACTCCAATCATGGGTACACACTTTTGAGTGCAGTCCTGGAAAAATCATCAAAGATGGAATTCAAGGAGATGTTGTTCAGAATGTTTTCATCTTTAGAAATGAATTATACACACGTAGATGATGATCAACAGAAAGTTATCAATGATTTATCAAGGCTAGCATTAATTACCTTAACTTTTTATGTTCAATGGTTGTCAAATTAATGCCATTTGTTCACCAGCATTGCCACTTTTCATATTAATATGGAAAGATCTGAAACTCTATAGAAAGCGAACATGTTATAAATAAAGATAATTTTTAAATGATCTTATTCTCCAGGCATTACAAATTGGTAAATGATAAGCCAGTGATCTGTCCTCAAACTTCAAGTTCCTTCAAGATTGCTGGCGCAGGATTGCTCTCCACTTCTGTAGATCTTATCCGATTTGCAAATTACATCATTTCTTGTTATCGAGGCAAAAATAAAACGCCAGGTTGACAACATCTGCCATATGCATAATTCAAACATTTTATTTTTGCCGGCGCTATATAACTAAAGCAAAAGATTGAAAGCAACCAACGACATCTATGCCACTTCTTCTTAATCGTTCTGGCGTTTAAAGTAACGCTGAAATTACTGTCATGTTCTATATTTCAATGCACAATCTTTAGTTTGGAGCGTGTGTTGGATACAAAAAGAAAAACAACTAATTTCTCATTAAATGTAAAATGACTTCAAGGTCATTTAGCATTAACGTAATTTAGCAAAAGCTTTTTTTTTAATAAACGACTGTTGGTTAAAACAGTTTTAAAAATTGCTCAACAAACTAATAACGAATGTAAATTAAGACTTTGTAGCTCTCGAATGTAATGCATGCAATATAAAACTAAAATTCAGGAGGCTTAAGTAAAGAGATCGTTCGCACGCTCTGGACGCCAGTGAAAAACGGCATTCTTGTAAATAATATCAACTTTCAGTACGGTCTGGGTTGGCAGGTAAATTGGAAAAAAGGGAATGATAGAATGTATGTTGGACATACTGGGAGAGCTACAGGAGCCAGCTCCGTCTTGATGATCTCACTGCCATTCAACAGGGGAAAGTTCTCAAATCCAGGTAGTTCTCGCCCCCAGTTTCATTACCTTATTCTTCATTTCAAACTTTCTGCTATTAACACAGTACTGTTTATATATAACTTTAGATGATGACGCGGAAAATGCTGAACAATTATGGAATCTCCAAGGTGGTTAATAAATTAAGCTATTTTTAAAATGTGTTTTAAAATTTTATTCTTTTGCAATGTTTCGTCAAAAATTGTATGCAGATTCTAGCAAAGGAAACAGTCTGGCAGTGGTTATTTTGTCAAACATGCAAGGAGTTTCACTGAACGATGTCTCTATTAACATTTTGGACATTTTTAGTCAAGCTATTGATGGATAACTTGCTGAAATTTCCATTTACCGATAGATTTTACAATTGAAATTATCTCCCTGCATAGTCCCACATATTGTGTGAAATTTAGGATTTTGTATTCAGTTTTTTATTTGTTTTTTTTTTCAATAAGATTATCAATCCTACTCTGGTCAGAGTGATCAAACAAAATTGCTCTAAGTTTCGCACTAATGGTGAAAACAGATATTAGCATATTTAGGATGAATCTCGGGTTTTATTGAAAATGATTGGAATAATCACACGAAGTCTAAAAAAATTTAATGCCGTTTATTTCATTAAAAAAATTTAATAATTCAAATGTGGCACTCTTATAACATTTGTTATCAATCGAATTGGCGGCTGTGATATGTTAGTGTAAAACCAATCTAATATAACAGAATAAAAATCATTTGAATATGTAGTTCAATCAAGAAAATTATATGCACGTGAAAGAAAATAAAAAATTTTAAAATAAAATGAACGCGTGTAAGTTATATTCTCTCAAAATTCTCACAATTTTAAGAACGCACCAAATGATATGCTTTAGGATAAATAAAATATGCAATAGAAATAAATATTTGTTAATGAGAAAAAAAGACAATTCAATAACTTTTAATCAGTTTACTAATGCTGCTTCAAAAATCACCAATGCATTGATCGTGGCATTGCTCACAAAGTCAAATTCAGAAGGCTACAACTTTGCTACAGAAAAACTCACTTGAAACTGATATGGTTAATTAACATACGTACAATAATAATTATACCAACTGAATAAGAATAAATAACATTATTAATGTATTAAAAATTATTAATAATAAAATGTTTAATGATAAAATATTACAATGAATAAACATTCATAAAAATTTCTTAGAGGGCAAGTTAAGCACGAACAAAAAGATCTCACGTTATCATTATAAAAAGTTGGACATTCAGAAAATGTTCACTATAGCAGGCACAAAATAATTTTTTCCAGCTCATTAACATATTTTTTTGAAATAATGAGTAGAATTAAGATCACATGATGTTTCACTTGAAGAATGGAAATCGAGTAAAAAATTTTAATCAAAATATTTTATAAAAAAAAAAAGAATATCGAACCACAAACATCGTCACCACAGTTGCACTATACAATTGAACGCGCTCGTGTTTACAATTAATTAATATTTAACGGATTGCATATAAAATATAACAAAATATAACATGAAAAAACACATACATGAGTAAGGCATCAAATGCTAATCATTTTGAATACTTTATACTTCAAAAACTCACTAACGAAAATTTTGTATCTAAGCCTCTGTACCTCTAGCTATTATAGGACAAATAACTAACCATTCAAATCAATCAATCAACCATACAGTCAAACAATCAACTATCAATGGAAACTAAGCAATCAATCAGTCGGTCAAAATCAGTTAATCGATCAATCAATTAGAGCCAATTAGTCAATCAATCGATAAAAATCAACCAATCTAAACCAAACCGCTTAAACCATTTTCATAGCTCTGTTGCTTTTGGAGTAAGATCAACCAAATTAACAAACGATAAAAAATTACCATTAACATCATCCACGTCGTTATAATTTCCATTATCTCCGAAGCCTCCATGGGTAACAGGCATCGTAGTATTAGCAAGAGAGGTAGCAGCAGCAGTAAAAATATTCACTGCGTTGGTCTTTGTGGTAGTAACACCACTAGTCAAAGATTGGTCCACTTTTTGAGTATTCATCAGATAATCATCATCTTCGTCATCATCATCATCAGTAGCTTTCTCATCGACTGCGTTATAATAGTTATCACTATCGTCGTCATCATTATTATTAGAAACCCCGTAAACATTTCTAGGGTGAATGTATGATTTTGAACCATGTTTGCCGACATGGAATTTACTTTCCATATCGGAGAAATCGATTAAATTTTTTCCAATATGCTCATCATAACCGCCAGTTTCTTTACCATCATCACCATCATCATTTTCATCACCATCAATATCATCTTCATTTTTACTTTTTCCGATGATTTGGCAATCAACGTTGGTGAGGTTTACAACTTCATTGAAATCATCTACACCGCTAACATTATTATTATTATTATTACTGTCGTTATTGTTATTTTTATTATTTTTGACGTTATTGTGGCTGTTGTGGCTGGCGCTGCTTACGTCATCATCGCTGACGCCATCGGGAATGAACGTCGATAAGATGGAGTGGTCGGAGTCGACTGATTTCGATTTTTCTAGAAACAACCTTCTAGAACGAACATCATTGTCATAATTATTATTGTTATCATTATTACTATTCTTATTATTGTTATTACTATTATTGCTCGATTCATTGCTGTTATTGTTAGCGATGTTAATGTCTTTTTTCTGAGAAGATAGCTTGCTCTTATCTAAAAATAAAGTATAATAATAATAATAAAATGAAGTATATTAATAATAATAATAACAACAATAATAGTAAGATTATCCTTACTTTAATTAAAATATAGTAAAGTAATCAATCATACTTCGAATGAGGATGTATTAAAACAGTTCGGTTATGAAAAGAGGAAATTACTACAGATAATCCGACAAGGGCAGTTAAAGTTTTTTGGACACATCATGCGGAAGGAAAGAATGGAAAATCTAACAACTACTGGAAAGATTGCAGAGAGAAGAGATCGCGGTTAACAACAAATAATGTTCGTGAAGTCCTCTTGTTACTTGTTAAATATCACTACATTTCAACTACTACAAAGTGTTAAAGATCTGGTTTTGTGGAGGTCGATGGTCGCCAATGTCCTGAAAGGATAAGGCACGAGAAAGAAGAATACAAAAGCCTTCAAAGTAAATGCCTTCAGTGAAAAAATTGTTCTGGCATCCAAGAAAATTTAAAAAAATTACTTACAATAAAAATCTAAATATCAACTTTCATCAAAATGCTAAAATAAAAATCCACTTTTAAACTTCCATGACGTTTTCCTCGTCATCATTGGATTGCTTAAACTGTCCTTGGGCAATTCTTTCGGATCAATCAGGCGTGAGGTCGCGTTCGGAAACGACCAATCAAATATGAGATCCTTGTCATCGGCAGCTGAGTAAGAAGAAGAATTCGAATTGAATCATAATAAAAAGTTATAGTAAAATTATGATTCTAACTATTATAATAAAATGAAAATATAATTATCAGTTTAACAACAATTCCAACAACAACAACAGTAATAAAAATGATAATAATAACAATATGAGCAACAGTGAAAACAGAATAAAAAAATATCAATCAATGATGATACTTGAAACAGCTTCAGCAGATAACTCAGCCAGACTTTCTCTTGATAGATACGCACCGCCTCTACCACTACTACTACTCCATCCACCGCAGCTACCACCAATACTGCTGTCGCCGCTACCACTATGGATACCGTTGTTGCTTTGTTTGCTTCGACATACAACCGCATATAGCTGGTTGTATTTGTCGCCCAGTTCTTTTAATTCCTTTAAATTATTTTTTTAAATAATCACATTTTTATGTTTTTTATTGAACTCAATAAAACATTTCAAGAAATTATGAAAACTGACATTGCTGGGAACATTAGATAGGCCAAACATCATGATTTTAAGCAACAAACAACGCGTTAACAAAACAACTGAGAATTTTTTTAAATCTTAAAAAATTTTCAAGATTTTTAAATGTAATGAATGTTTAATAAAAGATAACAAACATCATTTTTGATTTGAAGTTTCAGTTGAGTTGAGAATAAGGCCTCTCTCACCTGCATCAGTTCAGACTGCTGCAACTATAGAACGTTTATAATGAATAAATGAATATTGCAAACAATAATTACAACTGATTATTATCAATTTCATCAAACATTAAAATTCCAATAAAAATGAAACCATGCATTCTACAAGGACTTACATGCTTCACGATTTCCTTGAAGTTCTGGTCACCAGAGTAACAATTATTTAATTTTTTGTTCATCAGCTCAACTTCTTGTTTCAAGTGTGACGTTAGTTCCTCGTTCCTTGTTCACGTGATTTGTGTGGGAATTGCGCGATTGAATGTGAATCATGAGAGAAACGAAGGGTAAACAGAGCAAAATTATTTATACACGTTAGCAGGTCATGCCCTAATCACATAAGTAACAAGATTTAAACCCATAAAAATAATCAAACCTAAACAAAACACTACAGGACAATCCTCAAAAGACATACAAAAGAACCCTTTAAAAAACAGAAACATAAAAGCGATTGAACAAAAACTGCAGTAAAATATATAAACGCAAAGATTTAAACAAACAAAAAAATACAAACATATAAAGAGAATAAACAAACAAAGCGTACAAACAACGAGCATACCTCTCAATAAGTTCCTGAACCCTGTGCCTGCATTGGTGCAGTAGTGAAGTTTGTGCTTTCATTCGTTCAACGAGTGTTGCATGTTCGATGCATTTAACTGTGAACTGTTCGGATAACTTCATCAATTCGCTTTGTATGAAGGCTATCTCCTCTCTGATGATGATGATGATAATAATGTATGTGTGTGTTTGTGTATGTGTGTGTCTAAGTGTGTGTAAAAATAATAAAACTAGTAATACAAACTCGTGTTTCTTCTGCATATCTTGAATATCAGCATGACTGTAGGTGAGTGAGAGTTGAGCAACAAACTTTTCTCTTTCCCTCTTCAGTTCTGTCTCATGAGCTTTCTTCATGGCGTCTAACGCTGTTTTGGAAAGAATATTTCATATTTACTAGTATCAGGAATTGTATCTGTATGTATACATCGTATTAGTATTAATATTAGTAATTGTATATGTATGTACTGATATTGATACAATGATTTAGTATAGACGTGAGAATAGAATAGTATAGAATATTTCGTATTTACTAGTATGAGGAATTGTATCTGTATGTATACATCGTGTTAGTATTAATATTAGTAATTGTATATGTATGTACTGTTATTGATACAATGATTTAGTATAGACGTGTATCTTTTTATATGCATGAGATAGAGAACTTTTTTAACATTGAGTTTTACAGCTACTAGCCAGCTTGGGTTGCAGCAGCTTCCTCCTTAAGAAGCAGTTCCTTTTCCTGTCGCATCTTCTCAAGTTCAACAATTTGTTTCCTTTTCAGATCAGCTATCGTCTGCTGCTGAGATTTTTCCAGGGTGTTGAATCCTCTGTCGTACATTTCCTGGACGAGAGTTGAGGTTGGGATGATGCGGTGATGATGTAACAATTTGCGGTGATGATGCAATCATTCAAATTTCGTATTAAGGTGAATTATGGATGCTTTCGATAAAATGATCAAATTTGGAAAAAACGAAATTTTTTTGAATTTTTTTTTTTGAAAAATCTGTGATAAATCATTATTCGTGTTGGTAATTCTCGTCATTACATTACAACACCACTCGTAGATATATTCATACTATCAGCAAATAAGTCAGCCTCATCATCTTCATCCCCCTTATCCATCAACATCTTACAATCATCCCGACACATGAGTATATTACTAATTTTCATCAATATCATCATCTAAACCAACATTATCCCCATCTTATTTCCATCCAGTTATCAAATTACTCATTCAGTCATCATTTTATCCATCCAATCATCATTTTACTCATCCAATCATCATTATACCCATCCAATCATCATTTTACCCATCCAATCATCACGCACTTTAATCCGATTGACATCCTTCATGTACTTCTTTCTGACGACATCTTCATCCACGGGCAGGTTCATTACCTCGACGTCTGTCAGTCTCTTCATCATCTCATCAATCCTGCTGCTGAGTTCTCTCCTGTGATTGGCTCTCTGCTCCGACAGTTCTTGCTCGTGATTCGTCTAGAATTGTTTGTGGGAAGAGTCAAAATATAATTGGTGATTTAAGAATTGGAGGTGAGAGGAGTTAGGTTTATAAGATTATTTTTAGTATCGGAAGTCAAAAATGAAATAGATAATTTCATAAATTATTATCATTTGCACAATGAAAAAGTAAAAATTTGCATAGTAAAAGTATTTCTTATAAAATGAAAAATTAGAAAAATTAAATGAAAAAAATATACAATTATGTAATCACTACTAACTTGAGCATTTAATAGTTGCTCTTCCAACTGAGAAATTTTGTGTTTCAGCTCTTCAATTTCATCATCCTTATTTTTCAGACTACTATTATCAACGGTAACATAACTCTCAGTTAATTTCTCGTTCTTGACACCACCCAGTGGTTCAACTTTGACATAAACACTCTCATCTCCGTCACTTTCCTCACTATTATTAATATTATAATTATTATTATCATAACCCTCCATTTTAAGCCTCATCTCTCTCTTCTCCAGTAGCAGCCTGTTACTTTTCTTAACTTCGAACTGAATTTTTTTATTCAGTTCAGAGTTTGAAGTTTTTGCTTCCTCCAGACCGATCTCCAGATTTCTGATCTGTCGTTTTAGATTCTGTATGGTGGATTGTAGTTGGGCAACACTGTTGTTGCTGTTGTTGTTGTTGTTGCTGTTGAGAGCGCTGTTTGCATGCTGCTTTTCGATATCATTGTTTTTATTTGCTAGAGTGCTTGAAGTATCTTTAATGATTGTCTCTGGTTTTTTCTCTCCAAGACTCTTCTTAAAGTCAGCAATTTGTTTCTCATAATCTCTGATTAATTTATCCCTACTCAAAATAATTTGTTCATCTTGCTTAGCACTGCCAACCAGCTGAACATTCTCTTCAGAAACTTTTCTTAACTTTTCGTGCATTTGAGCTTTTTCTTTCTCTAGAGATTTCACCTGATCCGTGAGCCCACCTATCTCACACTGCAACTGCATCTTCAACTTTTTGTAATCCGAATTCAATTCAGAGATGGTTGATTGAAAAGTTTCAATCTGATTAATGAGTGTACTGCAGTACTGCTTGGCTTCCAAAAGCTCCTGCTCCAACTCACTACATCTTTCCTTCGACTCACTGGATGCGGTTTCGTTGTTGTAGTTGTTGGTTGTGTTGGCAGCAGTGCTTTTCATCTGGGCATTAAGTGATTGTTGCTCTTCGAGTTGTTGCTTCAGCTTTGCATTTTCCTGTTTGACTGCTTCCAACTCTTCAGCAATATAACCTCTATCTTCCAAATTAAACTCAAGACGTGCATTCAGTTCATCATTTTCAGACTTCAAAGCAGAGAGATCACCTTGCAACTTGGCTAATTCACCATTTTTCATGGAAACATCTTTTTCAAGAAATTTATTTTGTTCAAATAGCTTTTTACTGTTCAGTAACTGAGACTCACTTTCTTTTGAGAGTTTATTGAAATCAGTTTCAAATTTGTTCAGATCGGCAGAGAGAAGGCAAATTTTTGTGTCCTTTTCATTGAGAGCTGTGGTGACTTTGTTCAGTTCGTTCCTCAAGTGCAAGACATCATCGTGCAAGTTTAGAATCGTTTCACTTTTTCGATCTAACTCACTTTTAAGCCAACTGTTTTCTGCTTCACATTTTGTGTTCAACTTTTTCCCACTATCCAGTTCACTCTCCTGACCATTCAAAACTTTTTGCATGCCATCTACCTTGAGTAAAAGTGAATCCCGTTCAAACTTTAAATCATTGTAATATTTGTCATTGAACACGTTTGATGATTCTCTTATCTTCATCTGCAGTTTTGCTATCACTTCATTTTTATCGCCAATATTTTTCAAATATTCGTCAGACTCTGCTCTCAGCTTTGCAATGAGTTTCTCTGATTTCATCAAATCGTTTTTAACACAATCAATTTTTTGCAATAACTCAAGATTTTCAAGATTTTTAAGTTTTGTATTGTTTGAATTTTCGAGAACTTCAGTCTTTAACTTGTTTCTTTCCAACTCAAGATCGACAATTCGTTTGTTGAGGATTTCGTTTTCAACCTTCATCTCCTTGAGAAGTGTGGACGATGTTGGCGGTGATGACGAAGACGATGATGACGTTGCTACATCCACCCTGCTATTCCTTTTGGACCTATCATGATAAATGCTGGAGGCTTGAGTATTTTTTAATTCAGTGCTCGTATCTTTAGCATAAATATTTTCATCATTAACATTGTTATCAGTGACATTATTATCATCTACATTATCAACATTATCATTTACATTATGAAAATTATTATTGCTTTTGATGTTATTGAAATTTATATTCTTATAAAAGGAATTATCTTCTCTAGCATTGATGGCAGCACAAGAAATAACCCCGTAAGCTGATGACGAAACTAGCGTTGATGAGTTCGTATATGATGTTGATGATGATGACGATGACGGTGGTGATGATGATAATGATGACATTGGAGAAGTTGATGGGGAAATCTTGGCGGATGTGCTACTCAAGAGGCTTGAGGAAGAAAAATTATTTCAACGTTATCAACCCCATCATCATCGTCATCTTTAATCATCATCTTTATTTTCATCTTCATCATCCTTATCATCACCATCAACATAATCACATTGTCGTCGTCGTCACCAGCAATATAATAACAATAATAATAATAACAACATATCCTAATGTCAACTATACATACAATAAAGCCAAACATAACTCAATGAATGAAATGTGATAAACTGATGAATGATAACAATATGAAAGAAAACACTTAAACAAACAATCAATTGATAAAATAATGATAATAATAATAATGACAACAATGACAACTATGAAAATAATAATTATTTAATCAGCAGCAATATATAACCTTAGATCATAGAAATACAGATCCATATTAGGGCTTCGGCTTGTATTAATATTTGAGTTAAATTTGTTATCACATTTGTTGTTGTTGTTATTATTATTATTGTTGTTGTTGTTTTCAGTTTTACTGTTGTTGTTGTTATTATCAATGTAATCATCAATATAATGGAACGAATTCCTGTTTTTGTTGTTTTCGTTGTTGCAATTTATACCATAAAAACTGTTGTTGTTGTAACTACATGCAACAATACTTGTAGCATCATTAACGTTATTGCTATCGTTAACGCTGCTGACAACATTGCTAAAACCGTTGTTAATGTTATTAGTGTTATTTGCGTGGTTTTCAATGAGGCTGTTGACAGACGGGTTTTTATTGTTTTCTTTGGAAAACTCCTTAGATTTAAAAATTTGATTAATTAATTAACTGATTGATTAATTAAATTAATTAATTTAATTAACCAAGCAACTAAAATAAACAAGAAAAAATGAGAAAAATATAGTGAAAAATAATTTTTTTTATAAATCAGAAATGCAAGAAGGTTAAAACATACACATCCATTAAGTTAGCAAACTTTAACAACTACTACGTGATTAAAAATATCTATTTTTAAATAAATACAAAATAGTAGATAAGACACTACTACATACAATTAGATTATAGAAACTCTTATACGAATCAGAATAAATCAAATGAATTAATTGGACTATATCGATCCTTAATGATTAGAAAATTTAAAAAAAGGTGGATAACATGCACCAGTCCATATGTGATAGAAAAAAAGGTAAAGTAGCACCATGCTGTGGTATAATAATACATTGAAAGTTGTTACATCACATTTAACAGGTGTGGCTAGATATATATTCATATTTTACCTACTTCGCTATTTTCTAATGAAAAAAAAACTTATTTATTTATTTATTTAGGAGTATATAAAACGCCCTTGCAAACAGCATACACCAAGACAAGGTCTTCTAAACATACGCACACATACATATGCAAACATAAGTACAACCAAATCTCATATAAAAATACACATACACAGACATACACACACGCTTACGTACATACATACACACATTCATTCATTTCATTCATTCATTCACTCACTCACTCACTCATTCATTCATTCATTCATACAAAACATAAAACTCAAAATCTATCAACACAAAAAACGAATAAGTTATAATCGCATAAATTAATTTAAAACTCATAAAATAGCAAACACACGCGCGCGCATGCACGCACACGTACACAAAACACAAGTGCATGATTATTTCGTATTTTGTACTTAGACGTTAAAATTATCATAAAATTTATTATTACATTATAAATTTATATGTATATATAAATAAATAAAAATACTTTATAAGGAGAAACTTCCTTATGACTGACAGGTGATTTGCTGGGACTCGATCGATTAGGTTTACTTTTAATCTTGAGATTATCTAGAAGAATATCGTCCAGGCAAACGTCAATCAAGTTATCCACATTATAAACAACCTCGTGATTGTTGAAGTCAGTGTTTTTGTTCACGTCGTTATTGCTGTTAATGTTATTTTTGAGTGCTTCATTGCTACTGTTAATGCTTTTACTAGGATTACGACTCCGATATTGATTGAATTTACTTTTAGATTGTTGTAGCCAATCAGAGGAGGACCTAACTCCACCGATTGGCCCAGTTTGAGTATTCTTGAAGAAACTCGATGCCAAGGATGACGATATTGTTGTGAATGGCGTTGATGTCATCGGCGAACCAGCCGTTTTAAAATTACCAGCATTACTAGGAGCAGTATCATCGTTGTTGTTGTTGTTGTATAAGTTATTTATCATGTTGTTGTTAAGATATGATAATGGCTTTGCACGATTAACATCCTTTGCGTTATTTCTATTGAAAAGCATTTCGTGGGTGCTCAATTTTTCCGCCTTTCCATTTCTATCATTGTCACTGTGCAACTTGCTACTATAATCATTCGTTTTATATTTCATATTATTATAATAATAATAATAATTATTATTATTATTATTATATTTATTATTTATCTTGTTGAGGTACTGCATCTTAGAGCCTCTGAAATAATTAGATGAAGTTGATATGGATGATAAACGATCCTCATCATCGTCATCCTCACATTCATCATCATTCGTCGAACTATAATAATATTTCTTCTTAAAATTATTATTAATGTTAATATTATTATTATTTTTGTTTTTGTTGTATCTACGAGCAACCAGGGTAATATCATTTGCACTGTTGTTTCTCCTGTAAGCCAGATTGCCTCCATCCATCCTATCCACCACCCTTTCCTTCTCAGCTTTCTTCAATGCATAATTCACATCCTCTTTGTCACTATAATTTTTATAATTTCCATAATTATCGTAACTATAATTTTTTCCTCCACTCCGTCTGCCGGTAGCCATCTTACTAAGACCTCCCCTCGAGCGACCTTGAGAGGCATCGAACGACCTCGACCTTTCTTCCCACATTCGAACAGTCCCCAGGACGATGCCTGTGATGTGCAGCTGGTCCAAGTCGCAGCAGATGGAGTAGCTACGCTGTTTTGATTTGTCATTGTTGGGGTTGTTAGTGTTTTTGAAGTTGTAATTGTTTAGTGAAGATGCAGGAGGCTGCGTTGATGTCGTTGAGGAGAGAGATTTTGTTTTCATCACCAGTTCATCTTCCAGTTGGTCACGCTTTTTGCGATATTTTTGGATTTTTCTACGTGACCTTGACATTCTTATTGAATTATTATTATTGTTGTTGTTGTTGTTGCTGCTGCTGATGCTGTCGTTTACAAATTTGTTGTTACCATGAAAGTTGTCACCGACATTACGATACGATGACATCATCTCGACACAATCTCTGTCACTGACGTTCTGAAAATTTATTCTTGCAAAATAATATTTTCACCTCAAAAAATTCTAAACTTCAGAGCAAACAAGCACTAAACACAACCAAGTACTCTATAACATGTTGGTTGCCGAGTTAGCTCAGTCGGTAAAAGTGCCATATCTCGCGCTGCTATTACGCAATGGTACGGTTCGAATACCGTCTGTCAGAAACTCAAAGACCATCATACGCGTATGACGCGGTGCTTGCACGTGCATACGTAATGTGTACGTGCGTCGTGTGGTGTGCATAGTGTACAGAAATTGAGGTTTAACTACGGGCATAGATACAGAATAACATGTAAGCAGCTCTGTATTTGACAGAACTGGATTATAAAGAATAAGAATGCTGACACGAGCAAATGAGATATACACGTAGAATCAATCACCTTTTATCTCCATAATCAATCACTCTTTACAATTATTCTTCATTCAATTGTGTTTATTTACAACAGTCTTTGTTCCCGCATATTAAAATGATCTAATTATAAACAATGATCTAATTGACCTGACTAATTAATTCCCTAATTAATGAACTTATTAAATGTGAACAGTTACATAATGGTAGTGCATAAATATATCATGCAGAATGAAGAGAACCAACTAATAAAACTAAATGATACTAGAAAAAAGTTAAATGTTAGGATCGTGTTAAATGAATAATTGAAAACTAATTAATAACAATTAATTAATAATTATAATTGCCTAATTAAAAAATAAATGCTAATGTTAATGTTAACAATGTGAGATAGTTAGGGGTTATGCATAACACCGATGATAATAAAAAAAGGAAAGTGATTTTTCTAGCCAAACAAATTATGTAACTGATGTTATAAACTAAAAAACTACCAATTAACCAACTAATTAATTAGTCGCTTAGTAAATCAATCAATTAACTATTCAACCAATTAATCAATCAATCAATCAATCAACCGACTGTAGCATCCAATTGATCTTCATCATCTTCTTCCTCATCTACATCCTCATCTTCCAACGAATCATCTATTGAGGAAAAGAACAAAATGTTTAAGATTGTACAATAATCATCTATTTATTTATTTCCAAACCCATAACAAAAAAAAGAAAGTTACTAAAAAAAGTTAAATATAAGTTTAATAGTTATACGAAAGTATAAAAAATTCAAGGAATTATAAATAAAGTTTTTTATGAAGATTTAAAAATTACGAAAATAAAATATAAAATATTCAAAGATTTATAAATGAAGTCATTGGAGTCAATATTATTTAATGGCAGAGACGTTTCAGTCAACCAGTCAACCGACCAACCAACCAACCAACCAACCAGCCAGCCAATCAAACAATCAATATATTATTAACATATCTTTTAATCAATAATTATTCATATAATTAAATTATTACAAAACAAATACGCAAATAAAATTAAATGAATGTCATTCTGGTGATGGTAATATAAAACCAATGAATATGTTTAAATAAACACTCATTCATGGACTCCTAATCTTTAAATCATTTATTCCTCGCTTCTTATCAACTGCACTGATAAATTTATTTGCTTGTTCATTGATTCATTAATCATTACCATCATTCTTTTAACCTACACTTTTAGGTTGTCTTTTGTGGAATGGTTAATATAAATAAACCACCAAAAATTCAAATTATATTCAATTTATTACTTTTAATATATATCAAAAGAAAAGAAGAAAAAAACACTTACTATGAAAATTAATGAGGCTAACACTTTTCTTTAAACTTTTCGATCCATTACTATCACCTTGTGCCAACCTCATTCTGCTGTTGTTGTTGCTGCTGCTCTGGCTACTAAAGTTGCTGCTGTGGCTGTTGTGGTAGCTACTGTTGTTGCTGCTGCCAATATACTCACCCCTTGTCTTCATTCTTCGCAGCATTTTGTATGGCATACGATTGTTGTTGCTGCTACTGATGTTTGTTGATGATTCATCTAGTTCATCTTGAAAATTATTGTTTAAATTTGTTTTTCTAAATGAGTTTTTCTTTTTTTTGATGAATCAATAATTTATTTAGTTTTGTCAAATTAGTACAAATAAAAAAAGTAAAAACAGACCAAGAATAAAACAATCGTAAAACAAAAATTTAGAAACTCAAGAACAGGACAAACTTGCAGAAGCAGAAAGTCCACTTGTAAATTTTGCAGTTGATGTAGTTTTCGTCGTCGATGCAGTCATCGTTGTTGCTGCTGTTGTTTGTAGCTTCTTAGATAATCCATTCAACATTTTGGAGTAATGCAAAATTGTGGTTGGAGTCGCAAGTGAAGTTGTTGATGACGTCGGTGCCCAGTTGTTTGGGCCGCTAAAATTCCTATCTACGTTGCTGTTTTGGATGTGCTGAAATATTGAATATAACAACAATTACAACAACAACAATTACGACAACAAATAACGTCAATAACAACAACATGAATGTTTTGTTATCGTTAATAATATTATTATTGATGACATTAACAGCATTAATAATGATGGGAGTGTAGTAAAAAAATAACAATAAAACAATCTTCAATGGATTATAAATGAATAAACTGTGTTGATTTAATTAGATAGGAAAGTCTTGAAATGAGTAAATTTAACCCAATATTCTCATTAAAACTTATTCACATAAAATTTCTTCTATAATAAATCAAACAGCTTATAAACTGCACACACACACACAAACACACGCACACACAGACGCACACACACACATACATATATATATTTATTGTTATAAAAAAATAAAAAAGAAATTTTAAAAAATAAATAACAAAAGCAAAATGAAAAAAAATTCATAAAATGCACATACAGGGTAATTTTTATCATATGATAAGCTGTGAGTTATGACAAAATTTCTTTTTGACTTCACTGGTTTCGACTCATTCATCACTTTTTCTAACTTTTTGAACCACCTTTGAAGATTTAAAACAAATGAGTAAATCATGAAAATGTGTTAAACTTATTTGTCATTTTAAGAATTGAAAAAATTTGAATTCATCCTAAAAAGTAAATAGGCAAATTCATCATGAAGATCATACCATCATTATCTCATAAAATCATCTTACCCATGTTATCTGATCAAATTTCTATTTGAAAATAACTATTTATTAAAAATCCTTAAAAACAATAAAACAACCAAATGGATAATTTATCAAAACCATTTTAATCAAACCAACAAAAACACTCTTAAATGGTGGTTTTAAAACCAGAAAAAAAGCTCATTAAAGCATAAACAACAAAGTAAAACAAAACAAGAAAAACTAAAAAAAAATTTCTACAAAACAATAAAAGAAAAATAAATGAAATTTTTCTGCAAGCAAACAAGCACCTGTCAAATTCTTCCTGACAAGACCCTTTAATATAAGTCTTACTGTTGTCATCAGCAACGATGAGCATTGAATGTCGGTGTGTTGTTATCTGCTCGGCGTACTTCAGCTCCTTACATTTATTCATGTCTATGACCCCTTGTGGCACTGTCCCAAACTGATTGCAATATTGCAAGCATATAATTTTAGCACTAATTTTGTCATAACACTTAATGGTTATTACATTAAAATGATGTTATTACATTAAAACTGTCAAAACAAAAAACAATATTTTTTCACAAAATCTAATCTAAGATCTAATTTTTATGGTTCAAAAGTGAATTTAGTATACTAAAACCTACACCACTATCTAAACTTAATCATTTCTGTATTACGACAAAAAATTGTTATATTTCACTATAATTTAACCTATATTTCACTATGATTTAACCAACCCTGAAACAGAACAAAATAAATATCTTACATTCTCATCAACAGAATATGTCAGCTCTCCATCATCATACAGCACAAACAATCTCCTTTGCCATCTCTGAAAAAATAGATGAAAAATTTTATACACTGACTGTAAACATAGCAGGATTAACAGCAAAACAATACACAGATAAAAAAAAATCTTTAACAAAGGTTGAACAAAACATTAGTCATAACAAACTTTAATAAAAACTATTGTAAAACAAATGTTTAATCATTTAAAACAAAATAGAACAATACATAAATAATAAACTTTAGTAAAATGCATCACAAACCACTCACATAGCCAAAGAAAGACATTAAAACTGAAGAAAATTTAACTCAAAACACACAATAAATCTTACACAGTGTTCCAATGCTAATTGTAACACAAAAAAACAACAGCAAAAAAACATCAAATGAATTAACACGGGACATAATATGCAATAATGAAAAAAAAGTATTAAAACAAGCAGTACATCAAACAATTAAACAGGCAAACAAACAAACAAACAAATAAAAAACCTTAGTCCTGTCAAGTGGACTATTAAAGTCAAAACTGTTTGGAGCCACAAAGAGGTAACTGTACATGACAACTTTTCTTGCATTCTATGAAATTGTTTCAAATTGTTTTATAAAATATATTTTGTATTTTTTTATTTATTATTAATCATTGTTATTGCTATTATTGCTGGATATTATTAATTTGTGAAGATAAAAATAAAAATTTAAATGAAAAAATCTAAAGCACATTTGTAATTTTCTTGAAATTTTATTATATAAAAAAGTTAAATTGTTAATGGTTAGTCAGTGAAAAGAGAAAAATACAATAAGAAAAAAGAAAATAAAATGATTAAAAAAAACAAACATAAGACAGCAATACTCACAACCACAGCAGCAACAACAACAAATAAAAACACATAACACATATTTGCGTAAAATATAAAAAAAATAGATATGATCATAAAAGTTTTATAAAAGTTAATAAGAGCCAAGGAAATTATATTTATTCAAATGTCTGTAACATAAAACTTCTTTTGTAGATCTGGTGTACATAAAATTATAAAAGGATTAATAAAAATAAAACCCTCTTGAATTAAATCACACTATAATAATAAAAAGAACCAAAAATAAAAAAGTAATAATATGAAGAATTAAAATAATAAGAATAATAATAAATAACAAGCGAATAATGATGCATAAATTGTCTCATTACTTTAAGCAAGCATGTCTAATATAAGCTATCTAATGACATTACTTGTGAAGATGTGTGTGTGTGTGTGTTTGCTTGTGTGTGTTTGTTTGTACATGTGTGTGTGTGTGTGACAAAAAAAAGTTTAAGTCACTTTTAACATAAATTTTGTAATATCACATGATTCATGATTTGCAAACTTTGATTCTTTCTTTCTCATTCTCATTTAGTGGTCGCGATCGCAAGTTAACACAAATCATTTTATTTATTTTAAGAAATAATCTTTATAATTATCACAAAAGCCACCAAAAATGATCAGCATCAAACAAATCAAATGTGATAAAATATAAAAAAATAAATAGCAGATTTCAATAAAATATACATTTTTTTATAAATCAAATTAAAATAATAAAAAGATTCAATTTTTAAATTATAAAATCAATTACAGTTCTTTACTATAATACAAATTCAAAACTAAAATAAACTAAAACTAAACAATCTCACTTTTGTATTTTCTAGAGCACTGGCCGAGTGTTCTTCTTTAGATTTGAAACAGTTCTGACATTTTAATTTATTGAAAATGTTTGCCTCAAACTTCTTGCAATTGCTCACCACCACAACAGACGTTGTAGTCTTCAAAGTTGTAGAATTATTCATCGTTTCAAAAGTCGGAAATTAAAGTAAAATTATCTTTAAAAATTATTAAAATAATACGTAAATTAATTCATTTTAATATTTCATCCAAATCGATTTTACAATATTAATTTTTAAATATTTATTTTTCGATCTAAAACAAACGAAAAATACGAAAAGTTTCGACAACACCTTTATTGAAACAAAAGTGAACAGGATAACAAAAAAAGTGCTTTCAAAACTTTTAAAACTTCTGCTGAAGTTGTTCATGTGCTTACTGACATCTACAATATCGATCCCCAGAGATCAATGAATTACACGTACAAAACTCTACCTCGCACGGCTATATAGCGGCTATACAGTTATTAATCAGGGAAATTCATCATGAATTATTTATTTTTGTGTCCTGTATAGTTGCTTTGATACTAGAAAATGAGTTAAAGTTTTTAATGGAATATACGCTTCTTAATGCAGCGATTAAACTAGTATTGTTTCGGTTTTTCAGGCCATTATAAAAGTTTAAGGTTGCAAGTAGTTAAAGTATATCGTCGGCTATAATTTTACAATCAGTTATTATGGTTAGTTAAGTGTAACAGTTAGAGATACTGGTGTCACAGAATCCAAACAAAACATCAGCCGAGTAGCGGTTTAAAAACGGATGTGATGCTCAAGATCATTACGCAATATTGAGCGTTAGGCTAACGGTGTGCACGAGCAAGGTAGGGTACATTATGCAATGCAGGTCAGGGATTAAACTGACATGATGTTTAGTTTTTACTGCATACATAGTTTAACAAAACGACATGTTATCGATACAATCCACATATGGCACAATTATTCCGGTATTCGTATATAAGCGAATGAAACATCAATTAAATCCACCATCAAATTTTTGGAATCAGTTGATTGAGCTAAATTTTTAATTCGAACTAATTACTGTGGATATAGTTGATAACTATATCCATTTACGAATGGATAACGCCGTGGCGCCAAGGCTTCAATACGTGCGTAAAAGGGGTAGAAATGCTTTGAATGTCTATATAAAAATGATTTCGGCTGCTATTTTGGATTCTCCAGAGAGAAAATTGATGCTGGGAGAAATATATGACTATATTGAAGCACATTTCTCCCACCAGCTATCGGAAATTTCAAAGAATAAGACGAAAAAAAAGCAATCTCCAAAAAGGGGTGGAAATAAGGCCAGACCTCTTCCATGGAAAAATAGCATTCGTCACAATTTGTCGTCCAATAAATGCTTCATCAAAAGTGGAAGAGCTGAATACGGCAAATGCAATTTTTGGTCCATTCATCCGGACTGCGTAGACGATTTCATGAAAGGAGATTTCAAGCAAAGAAAGCCGATCAAACGGATAAGAAATAGGAAGCAGAAAGAAAAACAAGATAACGAATCTAACCGAAAGGTGCCCACAATGAACTATGCTTATACGGCAAGCAGTAACGAGGATGAAACGATTTCATATGACCAGAGCAATTTCAACTGCAGCGGCTACGACTTTGATCCCAGCTTCGTTAATCATTCAAACGTCGCTTACGCAGGAGCAGATGTCATGAATAATCTCGCACCTCAAATGAACGTGGTTCCGCACCAAGCAGCACAAAACACTTCCAGGGGGGTTGATGAATACAATCCGTCAGCAGTGACAACGTGGAATTTTCAAAAAAACAGGATGCAAAATTTAAATCAAAACCTGCTCGTCACAAACGGCACGTACAACAACAGACAAGGCTCAGTGCAGGCAAGTACAATTTTTAACATAAATTGTAACTCCTTCCAGGCGAATGCAACATATGGGCCCCAAGCTACTTCATTCAGTGCGAACCCAATGAGCGGCGTCGACGTGAACAGAGCATCTCTCAACCAGGCAACGTGCTGCAACAGAGGGTGCTGCAATGTCGACTCCAGTTACACGCAACCGCAGGGAGGCCAATGCAGTAGATACAACGGCGGTACGAATCTTGACGCGTATGCTGGGTGCAGCAGCGGTTGGTCTGCCTGCACCAACTACACTAATCCAAGATACAACGGACAAAATTATTGAGTCGTCAAGTTGTGCTGTTTTAATATGTGATATTTTGTAAGTAGCTTAAGTGCCGACTGGACGGTTTTACATCCATTTTCAAGTGTAAGTATTTGTTTTATTTATTTATTTGTCATGTTAAAATGAAAAAAATTATATCAGCTTAAAAAATTTAATTTAGATTTGAGTAATATGTGATTTATTAGTGATTTTAGCAAATTAACACTTTGACCAAAATCTATAGGGCAGGATTAAGTTGAAGTTTGAAAATATTATTTTAGTATCTAACGTATACTGCCCTGTTTAGGAAATAAATCAATCAATCACAATTAATTTTCAAAATTTAAATTGACAACCAAGCAAAAGTAGTATAATTTTGTTAGCCAAAATGGAATGGTTTACAATGGTGTTCATGATTTATTTAATATTAATTAGTGAATCTAATCTGAATTTAATGTATACAAATGAATGAATAAATGAATAACTAAATGAATTAAATAAAGAAATAAACGTTTAAATAAATAAATGAATGAACAATCATATAATATCGCGAAAAATGTAAATTAAATCGTAAATACAACTCTCTTAATAAGAGCATGAAATAGACATAGTGAGTGGAAAAAACAATTGCAATTCACAAATAACAATGGACTGATCGTAGTAGCGGCGGTGGTCCTTGCGGCAAAACTACCTTTTGATTTTGTCGTTTGTCGTGTCGTCGACGCTAGACAGCAGCTTCTGTTTCGTTTTCTTGCTTATATGTCCCAAGCACGTAACGAGGGATAGTAATTGTTTCGGAGTGTATTCCTAACAAACAAAAAAATAGATTAATTAACCAATTAAATTAAAGTAAATTTCCTAAAATTAAAAGAAATTTCTCGCGTTTTAAACATAAACTTCAATATTTCGCATTACAATTCAAACTACAAAGCATACTTTTCGTTCGGCAATCCACGTTTCCAGCTGATTTTCAGGCAGATAGAAGGCCTTTATGTAACCCTCTACGTAATCTCGGCCTGGTATTGGACTGGAGATGTTGAACAAATTTTTTTTGTGAACAACAAACAATTAAAATGATAATTTTAATCAAGTAATCTAAGTCTGAAGCTTGCGTAAATTTATTTCTCTCTCAATAGAATTTAATCTTCGGTTCGAGCGGTGTTAGATGTACATCACATACACTCATCAAGTTTAAATTGCTTTATCGGAACTTGAGAATAAATTTTCAGAATTTAAAACTGAATTTGAAGACAACGAGATGTTATACCGGAGTGTGGTGAATTTTTCAAATTTGATGAGAAACTGTTGGTAGTCTAGCATCATCAGCGCTCTGCCTTCGTTGGTGCATTTCTTCGCTGCTGAGAACCTTAAAAATGTATATATATATATATATATATATATATATATATATATATATATATATATATATATATATATAATTAATTCTGGATTAAAGTTGTCTTAATTGAGCAAAAAATAGAAATAAGAATGTTTGCAGAAATAAAGTAAAGGCGTATTCGAGACGAACCCTTCCACGAGAGTTTGATTGCACACCCTGGACACCTGCTCCCACAAGCAGTCATTCACTGGAGTTGGAATTGGGAATGACTTGGAAAATTCGGACAGCTTCAATTGGAATTTTTTTATTTCCTGCATAATTAAACATAAAAACTAATAGTCTAGACCAGAATGTGCTGAATCACATTTATAAACATTTTCATTCTAGCTCTTCTCAAATGTCCAACAACAAACTTTTGAATAAAAATAAAAGTTGCAAACGTTGAGCATAGCGTCGACGTATGTTGAATGCTGCGACATAATCTCCTTGATATCCCACCTGACCTGTGTGACCATCATGTCCAAGCAGACGTCAAGTTTCAATGAATCAAACACAACTGGATAGTAGATAGGCCGGCGTATGTCACTCACTATGTTCATCGTCTGCACGTTCGTTCATTTCACTTTCATCATCGTCGTAATCGTTATCATCGTCCTTATCATCAGTTACAACATTACAAACGTCATCGAAGAAATGTTGTTTCAATAAAATTTAGACTTGTTATTAAACGCGATCTCGGACGCATGCATTTGTTGGAAATGCACTTTATTTAATACACATTTAAAAAAAGTTATCAATTTCAAACAGACATGAAGAAAATACTGCTCAAGAAATCCCTTCTTCTCTATTGGGAGAGCTTCGTAGAGGTAGGGCTTTAAAGCTTTGAACTGTTCTGACATGAATATTCTATTGGAAACAATATTACGTATCGTAATCACATATAAATACATCGTCACATACACAAATCACCACATATATCATTACACGCACACACACATCACCACATACACACACACATCATCTCACACACACACCACACACAGACAATATATCTTCACAAAACTAACAAGGACTCTGTAGCAACAATCCTCGACCTAAGACCAAACAAATCATCAGCCGAATCGAGTCTTATCAGTGAAGAGAGATGCACCAACTCTATCCTGGCACGTCTGCCACTGCTTGTACTTGATCTACTTGCACCATGGCCAGTACTAACAGGCGTACCCTGATGTGTGCTACTTGTACTGCCGATGTTGTCTGCAGTGGCGTCGTTAACGTTCTTAGGCGTGAATTCTATGCCATTGACTACAATGTTGTCGTTTTGTTTGTGTTGGATCAACTCCATGTCTATGAGACGTATGCAGGCTTTTAGTTTAGGAGTCAAGAGATTCGCTGGAGCCTGGGAGCATGAAACGAACTTATGGGCAATTTTGAATGTACACTAAAGATGGATACGTAGATACGTGTTTTTATTATTGCATAGATGGAATGATAAAAATTGGATAATGATGGATCAAAATGAATCTGAACTGAAAACAACGAAAGTACAATGATATGAAATTATATATGAAACTATATAATAAATAAGTAGATGATATAGATAGATGGATGGATGGATGGATGGATGGATGGATGGATAGATAGATAGATAGACAGACAGACAAACAGACAGACAGACAGACAGACAGACAGACAGAAAGACTGACAGTTAAAAACAGGTAGATAGAAAATTAGAGAAAAAAATATGTAAATAAAAATATAAATCTAGTCACCTTTTCTGCATCACAGCTAAAAAATGTGTAAATCTGTTGAGAAAAAAAACATTTAAAAACCAGATTAAACGATAGCAGCATAAGTAACAATGAAAATTTAAGAAAACATAACATTAAAATAATACGGAAATTAAAATTATTAAACAATAAAAATCAATAAAAACCAACAGATATTAAATAATAATTGAAGAGATGCGTCATACAGACGATGACGTCATAGGAAATGGATTGTAGGGCGTATAACATTTGCATGTATCGACCTGGTGGTGGTATGACGTTTTTCTATTATAATTTTTTGTGTGAATTATATTTATAAACTATAATTACGAATCTATAAATGCACAGTGTAGTTAACTAACAATATTATTAAGCAACGTGCATAAAAAAGTCTAAAAAAAAAATTCAAATTTTAAAAACTTCATTAAATTTTTCCCCATCAAATAAAAATTAGCAGATAATTTAAAAAATATTTTAAAAAAACCACGAAGAAAAAAAGTTAGTAGCAGTGCACCAACCAACCAATCAGCCAGTCAACCAACCAACCAGCCAGCTAGCCAACCAGCCAATCAACCAAAAAACCAACCAGCCAACCAAACAACCAGCCAACCAAACAACCAGCTAGCCAGCCAATCAACCAAACAATCAGCCAGTTAGCCAACCAACCAGCCAGCCAACCAACCAACCAAACAATCTGCATATAGTGAGGGCCGTGTTTGTAATAAGTGGACATAGAGGATTGATTTTCGGCAGAACGGGTGACTTTGGTACTGGAAGGTCTCTGGAGTGAAAAGTGGAATCAATTTAAATTTTAATACAAAGAGTGAATTTAATTTAAAACCAATTGTAAAATAAAATTTAATAATAATTACACCTCAGGAATTTCTAAACTTGAGAACAACAAACACTAACACAAGCAAGTACCCGATCGTTGGTTTTATTGATTTACACACAGTTAGAGATAAAATCATCTCATTGTATAGCGTATAGTAGTAGATTTTAAAATCTAAATTATATGTAAGCTAAATTTTATTAAAATATTAATTAAACTGAAAGACAAAACAAAAAATTCAAATGAAATTAATGATGGACAAAACGATCAACAACATTAAAAAACACTAACAGAAAACAATAAAGTTTAAAAATTTGCATAAAATTCAGAGAAAAAAAATTTGGTTTTTGAAAAAATGGACATACCCAGTGCCTTCATGAACAAACTGCTGCTTCAACTCGTCGGGCACATCATCATCACTGTCTGATGTGGTTCCATCTTTTTGCAGGTGGTTGTTGTGAAGAAGCTGGCTCTCCATGCTTCCTACTCTCTGTCAAGTGATCATGTGATTTTGTGTCATGTGACCCTGACCATGCGATTATCGTCACCACCCACCAACCATCATCATTACCATCATCATAGTCATCATCACCGTCATCACCATCATAATCATCACCTTCTCATCTTCCTCCATCACGTCCTCGTTACTATCCTCATCGAGCTGAATATCAAACGGACTTCCGGTTTCGCAATACTTAACAAATGAATTCTGCAGGAGAGAATTACCATCGTTACCAGTACTACCACCACCACCAGCAGTACTGTTGTTGTTGCTGTTGTAGGAGTTAGTAACGGATGAAGCAACGACAACGATGTTGTTATTGTTGTTGTCGTTTTTAATGCTACTGCTGTTGATGTTGTATGGGGTGGATGTGAGTGAGAAAGAAGCTGGAGTGCTTGAAACGTAGGAGAGGTTAGGTACGATTTGAAAGCTGGCGTTTGTTGGAATGTTGGAGGTTGACGTGTTGGAAATTTTGAAAAACTTGAACTCCTGTAGGATGGCGATCAATCCAGGTGAGATTACATTCCATATACTTCCATGCATAAAATTAGGTGGCAGTAAACAATAGCTTTGCAAACAAAACTGTAAGTAAGTGTTTTGCAAAATCAAATGTCAAATGGCGTCTAACTGCTCTGATTTGTTGAAGATTATCAAAACACCTCAGTAGAGCGAATTTACATGTTTACATACATAGCCTTGATATCATCTTTATCACACACACAGACACACACAGACACACACACACACACAAACACGCACACACAAAAACTTACGTGTAACATGAAGATGTTGAAACCACATTTAACAGGGCAGACCTCCCAGCCTTCATTGTGCATGAACATGCGGAGTTCTTCCAAACGAGATTGATGGTAGGTTCTTTGGTCGGTTGAACAAATGGATGAACGAAAGAACAAACGAACGAATAAATAAATGAATGTATGTATGAATGAATGAATGAATCATTATAATATAAAAAACATTTAGAAAACAATGACCACAAAACTTCATGAAATTATCCAACTTATGCTTATGAGCTCAAAACAATACATTCTATAAAATGCATTGAATAAATTTCTACCCATTTTTTTTTATAAACAAAGATATGTAACGCTGATATTTATTCAAAAAAGTTTCAAAAGTACATCCCTAAGTTCCCTAATTTACCTAAAATAGTTGATACTCTGTTTGCGCATTGATTCATTGAGACCCTCTGAGTGACTGGAGCAAAACTCATCACCCACTTTCATTAACCTTGATAACAATAAAACTAATTATAATAATAATAGTTGTAATAATAAATAATAATAATTGTAATAATAAATAATAATAATAAATAATAATAATAACAAATGAGCAAATGAAAACAACCAATAATAATAGCACAACGAACATATGTTTTCATGAAAATTTTTTAAAAACTAGTAGCACAAAATTGAATAACTCCTTTAATTATATAAATATTTAATTATTTAATAATAATAATAATTTAATAACAATAATTAATGAGATAACGAAATAACTTATAGGACCTGTTAGTAACATCGAGAACTCTGATGAAGACGTCATACTTAAAGTGGCTCAAATCAATGGCAAGTAAGTAGGTCTTTACCTTTATAGTATAATAACAATATAAATAATAATTATAATTATAAATAATAAACATAAGTAAAAATAATAATTATAATTATATTAAAAGACTTTCAATATTGCTGTCGTAATGATGATGCGAATGTGGAATTGTTCATTGCAAGGGCTCTGCTGCAATGGAAATGCATGTAACCACTGCAGCGTAACAAATTAGGCAAACAAAACTTTGATAACTTTTTTAAAGAAAACTACTACTACTACTACTACTACTGTTACTACTACTATTATTACCACTGCTGCTACTACTGCTAGTTCTATTACTGCAGTAGTTGCTGCAGTAGCTGCAAACCTTCTGCTGTATTTCTCCCCATAATCTCGTCTTTCCGACCTCCAGCTTGTTTCTAATGTACTGAATGCTCGAGATATCCAACTGCATGATGTTATCCGTACTGCTGTTATTGATGCTGCTGATGCTGCTGCTGTTGTTGTTGTCGCTACTACCGTACAAAGACGGAAGTAACGTTGTTGTGGCCGATGTCGTCGTCACATTGTTGTGGTTGCTGGCTCCAGGTGTCGGCTTGGCTGGCGAGGCAGCTGTTTGGATAGTCCATATAATAGTCTTTATAATAATAAAGGTGTTCTAAACTTGTTGGAATGACAATATTCAACGCCATAACTATTCACATTATAATATTTGTAGGCTGATAAAAGTTTTCAAAAAATTCGCAATCCCTTTAAAAAACAACGTTTATAATGCTGATGATAACAACAATTACAATAAAATTGACCAAAAACATTAGTCGGAAAATAATAGCAGACCTCTAAGAAGAAAGACCTCCTCATTGTCATGTTTGATGTGCCAGTCGAGAGTCTTCTTGTAGCAGAGGGCAACCTGCCAGAGAGCCTTGCACAGATCAATCAAACAGGGCATGAAGACCTCCGATTTGATAAACTGTTTGTAGTAGTTGTTTGTTTGTCGTTTTTTTTTGTTTTTTTGTTGTTGTTTGTTGTGTTTGACCTTGTAGATTTCAAAAAATGTAATCATCGGTTATAAATTCTGATGCTGATTATGAATGAAGTTGTTGTTAACATAACATGTAGCAACAACAACAACAAAATCAAACAAAAACAACAACAAAATCCCAAAAATCCCAACAAACAACAACAAAATCCAAACAACAACAACAACAACAACAGAAACAACAAAGACACAAACTTGACACAAGTCAGTGAATTGTTTCTTCTGGAACGATCCATCTCCCTTGCCAGAGCACAACTCAACATAGCCAAGGACCTTATTGAATGCTATGTTGTGTATGCAACTCATGTAATGCATGTGTAACTGGTCTGACGCAACCTGCGCCAATAATAATTAATTAATATTAAATAAAGAATTAATAATTGTAATAATCATAATAATATAATATAATAATATAATAATAATAACCTGGGTTTTTCCAAGAAGCCTATAGGCCTGTTGTATTCTTGAATAATATGAATTGTCAAATCTGCAATAAAAAAAATAAAATAAATTGAGAGAGAGAGAGAGAGAGAAACAGAGAGAGAGAGAGAGAGAGAGAAACAGAGAGAGAGAGAGAGAAAGAAAGTAAAAGAGAGAGAGAGTGAGAAACAGAGAGAGAGAGAGAGAGAAACAGAGAGAGAGAAAACGAAAAAATAGAGAGGAGGTAGAAAGGAGAGTTAAACATGTGAGCAGATATAAATAAAAATAGAGCTGTTTAGGAGTGAATTAAAGAAATAAATAAATAATTAACTATAAATATGATTATATCATATTATAAAAAATTATAATTTAAAATATTTTAAATTAAAATAATAAAAACGAGTAAAACCTTTGGCATGTTTTAGATAGGGCGACGTCTAGTGCCTCATCTATCATCTCTAACTTGTCTTGTAGTTTACTGTTTAACTCACTGTACAACAAAACATGAACATTAATAAAATAAATATACATTAAATAAAAAACAATACGAATTTACCAATTCAGCCAAAAGAGACACAAACAAACCTTAAAATGTCAAAAATATTCACTACACAGTAAGTATTTAGCATAAAATACCATTATTAAAATGATCCTTATTTACAATAGTCATACAATTTTCAACATTTACCATTATCACATTAAAATTCATCATTTTAACTCATCACTAATCATTATCATTTAGCACTATCCTATTCATCATTGTTATCATTTTAGCTTATCACCAAATTTATAATTTAAAATAAGGCAAAATTGAAATATAAGTACTGATGATTCATCATTTAGTAGCAAGAACATTTCAAGTGTTAAAGTGAATCTCTAATCAGTGTGTATGTATGTATGTATGTATGTATGTATGTGTGTGTGTGTGTATGTATGTATGTATGTATGTATGTATGTATGTATGTATGTATGTATGTATGTATGTATGTATGTATGTATGTATGTATGTATGTATGTATGTATGTATGTATGTATGTATGTATGTATGTATGTATGTATGTATGTATGTATGTATGTATGTATGTATGTATGTATGTATTCATGCATGTATGTAGTATGTATGTATGTTTGTTTGTTTGTATTTTTTTTATTCTAATGCAAT
>NW_008704589.1:1730147-1751216 GCF_000326865.2 Helobdella robusta | reverse complement strand
AACACACACACACACACACACACACACACACACACACACACACACACACACACACACACACACACACACACACACACACACACACACACACACACAGAGAGAGAGAGAGAGAGAGAGAGAGAGAGAGAGAGAGAGAGATAGAGAGAGAAAGAGAGAGAGAGACAGACGCAGACATACAAACAAACACACGTACACGCACACACCTGATACATTTATAATGCCCATATGTACTGGCTGCCTCTTGGTATTCCAGGGATAGCTGGATAGCTCCAGGAAAATTTTCCTCCTGATAAAACAAACAATATACATACCTAGAAAGAGAGAGAAAGAGAGAGAGAGAGAGAGAGAGAGAGAGAGAGAGAGAGAGAGAGAGGGAGAGAGAGAGAGGAAGAAAGAGAGAGAGAAGGGAAAGGAGAAGAGAAAAACAGACGGACAGGACAAGCATACTGAGAGAGCAGACAGACAGAGACAAAAAGAACATTAAAAAAAAGAGATAGAGATAGATAGATAGATAAATAGATAGATAGACAGACAGACAGACAGGCAGGCAGGCAGACAGATAGATAGATAAATAGAGAAAAAAGAGAGAGAAAGAGAGAGAGAGAGAGAGAGAGAGAGAGAGGGAGAGAGAGACAGAGAGAGAGAGGGAGATAACCACGCAAACAGACAAAATGAACGCTGTAAATAAAACAAACAAATATGCAAAGATTATTGTATGATGATAGAACGCGAATTAACGACTGAATGAATACGCGTGTAAGGGATAAACATTTAAATGAAGAACAAAATTAACGTGAGAAACAAGTCTCAACATCGTGAGAAGGAGAATTCATTTCAGATGGGATTGTTAGTAGAAATATATAACATGAACATTTCATTTAGACCAGAAAGAGCAATTAGCAGATTGACGATTCTTTAGCTCATAAAACAACATTTGTAATCAATTGCTACACTTTGTATGGGGATCAACATCATACAAAAATTATAATATATAAAAAAAAATTTTAGATTTAAGTACAAGTCATTCCCTCCCAATTTACAAACCATTTCAGATTTTTTTAAATTCCAACAGACAAATTTTATTTTTTTTATAAACTACATTAAGTTACTTACTCACTCGCTGTAAAAATTTAAAAAAAAAATCGGAAATTGTCGGGAGTGAACTTTTCATTCAACTCATCCAAGTTAGCAGAGAATGTTAGATTTGTAAAAATGCATCTTGATTAAAAAATGTCAAAACGCCAACTATGATAGATAAGTTAATTATGATTGAAGTTATGTGTAATATTTAAATTACTTTTAATAATTCCTTCAATCTTTTGTCAGTTCTTTGCTGGAAAATTGAAAAATTAATTATCAAAAATAATAAATTTATAATTTCAAAATTTATCAGAATAGTTCAATCAATCTTTTTGTTCTCAAAATTTTTCATTATTATACAGACCGACAGACATACAAACAAACATACATACTATCAGACAGACAAACAGAAGACAGACAGACAAACCACTTACAAGTGTCTTGATGGCATGCAATGACTTGAGTAGTATCAGTAGTTGTTGCCTTCTTTTGTAGTTGGCCAACAAATTCAAACTGGTCGTCGTGAAATTCTTTTTGGCACTGTCCAAGGAACTGGATGTGTAAAATCAAAACAACATCATCATCAGCACATCGTCATCAATTATCATCATCATAATCATCATCTTCCAACCCAAATATCATCATCATTATATTATTGGTTTTGCCACTACGAAAAAAAAACATTAACCCTGTCATTCTAATATTTATCATCCTCTTCATGAGTTCTATTATCGGCATACACAAACCACACCATGCATACACATACCAAGACATTAGAAGGAGATAACAAATGTTTGCTAGCCTTCTACTGGTCATACAAGTCTGAATGGCATCTTGAAGCGACCTCTGCAGCTCCATGACTCGTTCCAGTTCACTGACGTACGACGGGTGGTTCTCTAACACTAATTCACTAATTTTACGAGATACCTAGGAAAAAAATATAGTTATTAAAGGTTAAAAGTCGTTATTAAAGGTAAAAAGGCTAAAGGTCATTCTCTCATCTGCACATGCTTCAGAAGTATCAGAAGGATGTCGTTATTGTTTCATAATAATAACGATAATAATTTTAGTGGTTATAATAATGATAAATCTAAAAAAATATTTTTTTAAGGATAGGATTTTCTAGATGCAAAGGAACAAAAGCAAAATTAAAACTAATTCTTAGAATTAAAAAATAGATAAATGAATGAATGGATGAATGAATGAATGAATAAATAAAATAAATTAATGATTAATTAAAATAAATTAATCTATCAATCAATAAAAAAATTAAATGAATAAATAGATAAAATAAATGTATTCCTTTATTATTATCATCATTTTATTTCAACCCACAGCTTGCAATTGTTTCTTGAGAACAGCACACATGGCTTCAATTGTGTGTAACTCTGGCTTGTCGTGAAATTTCTTGAAATATGAATTAAGAAAAACGTAATGAAATCTGTAGGCAAACAACATACTGTATATAAATGAAAATAAATTAGTTAATGAATGTAAAACTTATAAATATCATTTAAAACTATATAAACAACATAATAATTTTTAAAAATTATTGAAAAGTGTAATTAAAATGAGACATTGAGACATCATTTAAAAAAAAACAAATGAAAAATTTCACCAAACAAAGGGACCTACAGATAATTGGACATGTGTGGCATCCAGAGTTAGGTCAGTGAAGAAGGATTTGTCAATACTCTCAATGGCTTCCTTGTCAATACGTGGATCCTGGACTGCCTGTGTGCAGTGCTATGTGAGAAATTTTATTACACATGAAAAATTTAAATCATTTTCAATAGGGAAATGTTCAATATTTTGCTATAATTTATATCTATATTATAAAATCATTTACAATACATCTACATTTACAATAATCTATCTTCAACATATCTATAGTAGTATAGTCTATTTAACTATATAAATATATATAAACATATATAATAAAGTGATAACAAAAACATGAAATATTAAAGTAACTAAATTAATTTTAGTTTAGCAAACAAACTTCCAGCTTGATGACTCCACTATCAGTCAGCCATTCGTCTGCTAAGGTCTCCTCATCATACACTTCAGTCTGCTCCTGGTCGTTTATCAGCAGGTCATTTTTTTATTGAATAAATTATAAAATAAATCAAAATTTAATTTTGAAGTTCTACAAATTTCCATTTTCTGATTTTCAATTCAAGTTTTTCAATTGTATCTAATATAATCAATAATGAAACTAATAGTAACAGAGAAAACAGTACTAGTTGAAAGCAAAAAAGTAATTTAAAACTTACTCAAATTTTTTTATAATTTTAATACAAATTAAAAATAAAATTGTAAATCCAATCCAAACCTTTCTTTCACCAAGAAGTGACAGAAATTTACTCTTAAGGTCCATTCTTTGGTTTGAAAAAAATATCAAAAAATCAAACTAAAAAAAAACGATAACAAGAAATGTCCTAAACAAGAACGGCCAGCCGGAAATTTGACACTAAACTTTCAAAACGACACACAACACACTCCATCAAATTGAAAATATTTTTTTACATACGTGCAGAAATAAACATGATTCAACTAAACGGGCAATGTTTTTTTTGGTATTGAAGTTAGTACGATATTTTTCATTCGAAACTTCACCAAAGGTTCAATCTCTCAAAAAAACATTCTGATAAGGTCTGATTACCTGAACATCATTACCAAAAAAAAAACGAAGCTTGTGAAAATAGGATATTTACAAGTAAATATGTGTTAACAAAGGAAGAAATACATACAATTATCACATTTATCATCCCCATTTTTTTATAACTACATTATCATTTTCATCCTCCTCTTTATCACTATCAGCTTCATTTTCGTACACCTAGGAGGGGATTCATCATATCAACTATCATCATCATTAATTTTAAAAATGTGTATGTCTTGCTATAGTAATAGAAAAATTTTTTATTTGTACAAGATTGCAATAATGTTATATATGTTAGATCGTGTTGAACCTATGACTTTCACGACAACTCTGATGGTTACCTATTTGGTAAACTGGTAATTAAATTAGTTCGAAAATATATTGTTTATGTGAAATCATGGATTTAATGTGTGATATATATAATATATCCATGTGTGATACAATCAGAATATTCTTGAAAATGTTTTGCCACCAAAGGCCGCAGACCTGCTCAGAAGTGCGTGTTTAAATGCCAACAACCTCCAGATAGAAACATGGAATCCAAAATATGCGACAAAATATTTATAGAAACACCTACAAATAAATTCTAAAGAAACATTAGTCTATTATACCAAATGATTGAATACATCTGGATATATAATTTTCATTTATTCATTGTATATATTTTTAACTAAACAATGAATGCAAGAATAGAATCTGATCGATTAGATTCTTGCACACTAAACAAATATCTCATAAAAAATAACATATTAATTACAACTACACGCATTCGCTATTTTGAGAATTCCGAAACACGAATTCCGAAACACGAGAGAGAGAGGGGGGAGTCTTAGATGCTTATAAAAATCATTAGAAAATTAACAAAGTTTAATGTTAAATGTAAGTTTAAAATATTTTTGGAATCGTAAATAACAAAAAAAACTAAGAAAATTTAAATTAAAAAAGTTAGTCATTAATTTTTTGAGCTTTGGTATGTTGTAGGATTGTCTTCAGCTCTATTTATTTCAATTATTTGAAAAATTACCATTTGTGAATAAAATTGAAATGGCTATACATAAATTTTTCATATTATTGACGTCGAGAAATCAAAAAAGCAATTAATTAAAATATAATTGTTTTAATTCAATTTCATTTAAATTAATTAATTAATTAATATACCAATCACACACTGACATTTGCAAGATTTCTAACTATTTATTCACATCGACAGTTACTTGCACGTTAAGAATTTATACAAAAATATTACAGACGTGATTTGTTCGTGATAAACATGCATCAAGTTACACACACACACACATACACACACACACACTCACACTAACACACACACACACACCACATATAAACTACAACACAGATACACAAACTAACACACATACATATCAGAATGTAGGTGTTTGTTTGTATGTGTGTGTGCGTGTATGTGGTTTTGATAAATTTCTATATTTCTATACTACTCCCAAAGGTTCCTAATTATTAAGTTATTAATTCTTAAAATTCGAAACGACACCTGTGAAACGTTTTTAAGAGACATTTTCTTCATGGTTATTTTAGAGTCACTAATAAGTAACACGAATAAGTGCCATTTGAGAGTATTTGCGCTAAAAAAAGCAACCAAGAAAAAGATAGAGAATTGCGTTTTTAATAAAACAAACAAGTGAAGGAGAAGAAGCACTTATTTGAATTACATTTAGTTAGAAGCCCCCTCGAATTTGTACACACACACACACACACACACACACAAACACACACACACAAACACACACACATACATCAAGTTATTTATTTCTAGACGTATTCGTTACTTATTATTTCTAGACTATCGTTTTATTATTAACCCTCTTCAGGAACGGCTGCCTTGACGTGGCGAGGGGGCTTTTCACTGAATGCCGTTCAAATAAGTGCTTCTTCTTCTTCACTTGTTTGTTCTCTTAAAAAAGCAGTTTTCTACCTTTTTCTTGGTTGCATTTTTTAGCGCAAATACTCTCAAACATAGGTTACATTAGCATCTGTACATACGCACATGTAAATATAACATACATTGTACCATTGTCTTAGCGCCTGGTCTCATCTTTTCATTTCTTTATTTTATATTTTCTATATTTGTTTTTGTTATTCTTTTTTTACTGTATAGAATTATATAGAGTTTGCGCGGTTATACCACACCATACATTCAGCAGGTACGCGGTGGTTCCTGGTTTTAGTGAGATTGTTTCACACCATATATTCAGCAGGTACGAGGAATTTGATAAGTATCAAATATGCTGATTACCTAACAATAGAACGTTTTCAATGGCTATCATGCAGTTAAAAATTGAACTCGCATGAAAGCAAAATGAAAGCAAAATACACTTTTTTTATCAACTTTTTATGTTTGTCAGTGAGGGTCAGTTTGGTTGTGTTTGTGTGTGTTTGGGTTGTGTTTTTGTGTGTGTGTTGTGTGTGGGCGTGTGTTGCGCGTGTGTGTGTGTTGTGTTTGTTTGTGTGTGTTTCTGTGTGTGTGTATTGGCAAACAATTTTTGAAATAAATATTATTACACAGCATTCGATTAAACTTTTTCTTAGTTGAGACTTTCAAATTTTTTTCATAAAAATATCATCTGTATGCGTGTTTTTCAAATCGATAGAAGAGGAATAATGTTAATAATCTTAAGAATGCCTTCGATTCATTGCCATGGACCGTCAGTATAATTTTCAAGTTTGTTTTTTTGAGTAAGTGCATATGTGTGTGCGTGTGTGTGTGTGTGTATGTGTAGTGTGTGCATGTGCGTGTGTGTATGTTTGCATGTATATGCATGTGTGTGTTGGTATGTGTATATACGTATATGTATGTGCTTCTATGTTCATATAATGTAATGTATGTTTGTATGTGTGTTATGATGTAGTAATATGTTAGCTTGCTGGTATATATTCATATTTTTTAATTAAATAACTTCATGATCAGAAGTTTGTGAGTTAACAAGGTTAGATTGACAAAAAGTTGAACTTAAAGTTTAGAAACGTCGTTGTTCAAATAAAAATCAAGCTGTGCAAATTAACGTAACAAAATGTACGGAAGAAACATTTCAGACAAATTTGATGAAAGAACAAGCAAACAGATGAACGTAAAACTGACTGAAGAACAATCAAACGAACAAACAAACGAGTGAACGAAAAAACGGACGAACGAACGAACGAACGAACAGGCACTGACTTAATGACAGAAAGCATATTTTATTTCGACAATGTTCACACACACCTAACATTCATTATACTTTGTAAAAATTGCGCCATCAGTAAGTATATAATCGTACTGTCATACAATTTCAAGCTAATTCATATACAATCAATTGTATATGTATAACATATATATATAAATATATATATATATCTATATTGGTAATAGATATATGTATATATACAAGTACCTAATATATAAATATATATATCTATACTTGTTCATATTTATGGTATACAGATATGTATACAATAAATATCGTGATTCAATCGGAGCTGAGTGCATTAGTTAACTGAATTGAATTCAATAAGGTTTAATTCAATTATAAAAAATATATATGGCGGCTATTTTGGCGGCAATTTCAAGTTTTCAACGAAGAAATGCCAACAAAATTAAAACCTTACAAATGTACCAATCCCATATTAAAACCGGATGAAAAAAAAAACAATGAAAATTTGTTGGAAAGCCACAGCCGAAATCAATCCTTTTGTATACGAAATTTATATGCATCGGTGTTCATCATACAAGACAGTACTAGTTTGCAAGATTGCTAGATGGTTAAAGCACCTGCCTCTGCTGTTGAAGCGTCTTTGTTCGAAAGCAAAGAAATCCTTGTCTACCACGCGAAATGTGTGCGATGCGTTGGTTTTACTCAAGATCACATGTGGTGTGTGTGTGTTGTGTGTGAGGTGGGCGTGTGTTGACACCTCTGAAAAAGTAGTATTAATAAATTAATAGAAATATTGATGATAATCTTAATAGCTGTATTTTTTGGTAATGTCGGCATTTGTTGATAGAAAATAATACAAGAAACAAATTGATCCGGTAAGCCATATTTTTCTCCAATAAATGTTGTGTACATAAATTAAATAAAATTCTCATCAAGCGATTTAATTCACTTTGGTATTTGGGGTTTTCGATTTTGGTTTGTTTGTTCTAATTATTATCTGAACTTGGCAATTGCTTTTATTTGTACTGTTTTGTTATTATTATTATTAATATTATTGTTATTATTATTAGTAGTAGTACTAGTAGTACTAGTAGTGGTAGTACTAGTAGTAGTAGTAGTGGTAGTAGTAGTAGTAGTAGTAGTAGCAGCAGCAGCAGCAGCAGTAGTAGTAGTAGTAGTAGTAGTAGTAGTAGTAGTAGTGGTAGTAGTAGTATTGTTGTTGTAGTTTTGGTTTTCTAACGCCTTCCCGCTAAAATAACTAAAAATAATAACGAAGTAACCAGCAAGTATGACGTTAAAAAATGCAATAACATCAATCATAAAATAACAATAATAACAACAACAACTACAATAATAATCTTTGATAATAATATTAGTACTGATAATAATAAAAACACTAATAAGAATAATAATAACAGCATAACAAAAACAACAATAACAATAGTGATAACATCTATCGTAAATAATACAACCCAACGTCATTATTGATATTATTAGCATTTTATTCATATAATTGTTTTGGTATTAAAACTTATAATAACAAAAATACTTCGTATTTCAGTTATTTGCAAACATATTTGCGTATGAATACACACATATGTATTATATATATATATATATATATATATATATTACAATATGTACACATAAATCATATATTGTATAAATTGTGTATTTTATACAGTTGTATTGAGAAGCAATTCATTGCTGTTGGTTATTATTATTGTTGTTATTCTTCATCTTCTTCTTCTTCCTCTTCTTTTTTATTATTATTATTATTATTATCGTATGAAATAAATAAAAAAAAGTTATTTTAGTATAAAAGTAAAATTGAATACCAAAAATATACACGCGTTAAAGTAATAATAATAACTATAATTAAATAATAAATTGCTATAAAAATAATGATAATAAATAGTTATAATAATAATAATATAAATAATATTTATAATAATAACAGAGCAAAAGTATATAAAGAACGAGTCACAGTTCGCAACCAAAAAATTCAGTCTGAAGACTTAAGTAACTTATCGCGTTACATGTCAGATGCTGCTGTCTACATGGTATTATTATAATTTATAATAAATATAATCAATAAATAATAATTATTTAAATAATATTATAAATAAAATAAATATGTAAATAAATGCATGTATAAATTATATAAACGTATATATTTTTTTAATAAGATTAAACAATGTTAATGTTAAGTTGAACTTGTTTGCTTAATATTAACTTGCATTGTTTGATAAATCGGTTTTCTTGTCTTAAGAATATTAAGTATAAGAATAGGGTAAATAAATTATGATAATAATAAAATAATTTATGTTGTGATAATTAATTATATTTTTATAATTAGCAAAATTGTTTGAAGTATTTAAAAATAGAAATAAGTAGAAGCTGGTTTTATTTTTATTCTTTTGTCTTATAACGATTTTTTTTTGTTAAAATTTGTAACTGGTAATAATATCATTTATTAATTGTAGATAACTGTGGTAAGTAGTTTTAAATAGTAATTTTACTACTATTACTATTGCTTCAGCCATTACTATAAAATTATCATATTTTAGTTAATTAATTAATTAAGTAATTGATTGATTGAGACTTTCTAATTAGAGCCAATATAGACAAATGAATGAACGATACGAATTTTTGCTTAAATCCTAACTTGTTAAAAAGAACCGTTAAATAAATTAAATTAATTTATCTCATTTTGAAATTTTAAATTGAAGTTTCATTTAAAATTAATTCATGACATTTCTCAAATTTTCACCTCCAAATTGAAATGCAGACGAAGTACCTATGGATGGTGTATCGATTGACACGTGGTTACTTGCTACAATCAACAAAGCAACACCGTAAACATCAATAACATCAGTCACATCAACTAAAAACATCACATATATTACACTAAAAGTTAAAAGTAAACTAAAGTAGCAGCAGTGAAAAGCCCATCGTTACAACAATTGAAGTAACATTGATAACATTAACAGAGGCAACAATAAAAACAAGATTAAGGTCTAAAGCCACATCATCATTATCCTCAACATCAATCACTTACATGTAAATAAATTAAAATGATAGATAGCTTTTTGTCGTCAACGACATCATTTTCACCATCATCTTCACCATCATCTTCACCATCATCTTCACAATCCCCATGTAAACTGGAGATGTGACAGACTGATCAATCATTAACCTTATTGAAACAACACAACTGCAACTACTACTACTGCTACTACTATAAATACTATTACTACTACTACCTACTACTACTGCAGCTACTGTAGCTACTACTATTTATACAACAATTACTACTGTTATAACAAAAATACTTTCCACAATTGTCAGTAACGATACTACAATGATATCAAAACGCGCCAGAATGATTTTTGGAATTACAAGCTGTGTAAACCCAAGTACAACTAGAGCAACATCAACTAAAACAACAGCAGCAGCAGCAGTAGCAGCTGCCACAACGACAGCTTCTACAGTTGCGACAGTCACCTCGCATGAAAAATTTGTCCACAGTTTTCTAAATATTCTCTTTCTCTTCCTGCTAACATCATCATCTCACTTGGTTTACGTACACGCTAGCACAGGTCTGGAAAATTCAACTATTTTTTAAATTAATCAATTAATCAATAATTTAATCAAATTAATTAATCAATTTAATTAAACTAGCTTTTTCCTGTAAACTTTGAACCAAACTTCAACTATTAAATTCAGTTTCCTTTTATTGATTTTGAAAAGTCAATTGGATCATTAAAAAAAATGTGAACTCAGTGATCTGCATCTAATTAACTGGTAATTTATTAATCTTGTGTAAATTTCTAAAATACTAATTCAGTGAATCAGTGATCTAGCAATGTATAAAGTTATCGTTACAACTATTTTGACATTACAGACAATATTGGTTAAAAAAACATACATACAACAACAATTAAAAACTATTTAAAAAAATGTTTAGTTTTTAGCAGCAGTAGTACGTGTGGCTGTTGCAGCCGCGTCTGAAGCTGTCGATGTCGAGATGAAAGTTAGGGAGTTAATTTGTTAGCAGGTTTAACGATTGAGCAAATATTAGCTGGAGTAATTTCGTCTGTTAGAATTGGAGTTGGTATAGATGTACGCAAACACACACACACTTCTTTATCTACATCATCATTACAATAATCCACATCATCATCATTACCAAACACAACAACATCATCATCACCATCACCAAAAACAACATCATCATCATCATCATCACCAACAACAACAACGTCATCGTCATCATCACAGACGTCAGAAATGGAAAGAATGGCGTTAATAATAACTTAAGGTTAATAACAATAAAACTGATGGTATGTGTTTATGTATGCGTAACGTTTGTTTTGATTGGGACTGTAGTAAACAGGGCTCTGCTGGTAATGATAATTGACTGTGACACACACACACACACACGAACAAACACACACGCCAACGCACACACCACACACACACATACACGACACATACACGACATATACAAACATGCATCCAAGCCACATACCAATACCTCCTTACAGAAACAAATACACACGTGCCTTATACAAACATACATACACTAACACACACAAAAGATACACAACATATATATCAACACACGCATACACACATATACACAAACAACGGCACACATACTTAAATTGAAACACACACACACACATCACACATAAACACATGAACACGAAATAAATAAACTCTTCATCTTTTTGTATACGTATCATAAACAGGCATAAAAAGACATAAACAAATTTACATAAACATAAACAAACATACCTAAATACAAAGAGATATGTGTACACAAGATCACATGGCATTTCATCATCGTCGTCGTCATCGTCATCATCGTCATCATCATCTTTTTCTTCTTCTTCGTCATCGTCATGCAGTTATTTTCATAAATAAATAACTTTTATTAGCGCCAATACTCTTAAGTAATTTTCGTTGTTTTGAATAATAAATTAAGGCGTGTTATAGTTATGTAGAGCATCTTCAACCAAATTTTTTCTACACGGCTATAATATGCACCATGTTGGTTTATATGGATGACTCTCTCTCTCTCTCTCTCTCTCTCTCTCACTTTCTTTCTCTCTCTATCACTGTCTTTTTCTTTATATCTCTTTCTGTCAGTCTTTTCCTCTGTTTGGTTTCGTATAAATTCGCGATTGATTTTTTATAAAAATAATTATGTTTGGATTTTTTTTGTCTTATCCTAGATATAAACTTGCCTTTGTATCATGCTACAAAACAGGTAAAAATTAAAATTGAGAAAAAGAAAGAGAGATAAAGAAAAAAAAGTAAAAGTATATATAAAAATATATATATAGAGAGAGAGAGAAAGAGAGTGAGAGAAAGAAATAGTTACGGGTTTTTGTGTAGTTTCGCTTATGATGTAAATTTCTTTAGTAGCTTCTGAAATGTTATATTGCATTTGGAACGGTCAGTCACTGAAGAAGAAGCCTATCAGTTGACCAAACAGTTTACTAATAATTCAATCAATCAACCAGACAACATGATAAATAATCAATCATTCAAATTTGCGACCAATTGAAGAATCGAACAAAAAACTCGACAGTCAATATATCAATCAACATGATAACCAATAAACTAACATGTCATGACTAATTAATGATCAATCAATCAGTCAATCAATCAGTCAGTCAATCAATCAATCAATTAATCAGTCAGTTAAAGTCTTTAAATTGTGGTAACGTTATGCATCAAATGTTTTTTCCAAATTTGTCGTGAACGACTTGTCAAAAGTGATTTATTTAAGCCCGAAAAGTTGAATTAAAATTTTAAAAAGAACCCAAAAGTTTATTCTTAACATTCATCAATCAATAAATTATTTTCAGTAAAATAAGATTAGTAATGAATTAATAAAAAGTATTCAATAAATTAAAAATAGAAAATTTAAAACAACATTTTAACGAATTGTTGATAAAACAATTGAACATTTGAGAGAGAGAGAGAGAGAGAAGAGAGAGAGAGAGATGACAGCAAAGAAGAAAAAAGAGGAAAAAAAAGATGATGGAGAAAAAAAAAACTAAATGAATAAATAAATAATAAAGAAAGAGAGTGACAGAAAAAAAGAAACACAGAAGAAAGAGAGCTAAAAAAGAGAGAGAGAGAAAGAGAGAGAGAAAGAAAGAGAGAGGAGAGAGAGAGAGAGAGAAAGAGAGAGAGAGAAAGAGTGATATGCAAAACCATATACGCGTATTTCTTTATTTATACACAAGTACCAGTACCCAGTAAAAACCCCATCAAAATCCAACCATATAAAATTAAAAAAATAATAATAGTGCCTGGATGTTCTAGACAGAGTAGTGCTATGAGTAAAGGAGTGAATGAATGAATGAGTGAGTGAGTGATTGAGTGAGTGTATGAATAAAAATACATGAATATGTACGTGAGATGTAAATTTAGGTTTTAATTAGATCAACAAGTTATTATTTTTATTTAGTTAGAGTAGTTAGTAAGTTGATCTATTCATGCACTGTCTGTCTGACCGTGTTATGTCACTACATATAATATATTTGAATGAAAATCCGCATATTTAGTTAAATAAATTAATTAATTAAATAATTATATAATTAAATAAATAAGTACAAACAAATAAATAAACATATAAAAATATATATATGAATGTATAAATCTATGAACAAGCATGTTGTGCACGCATACATAACACATGTGTGTATGTGTGCGTGTGTAATAGTCGATATGTGTTTGTTAGTGTGTTTTTGTTACTTAATATACATGTGTTATTATTACACATCTCATGTGTTATTATTACACCTCATAAGTTGGGCAAATGTCTTATTTGTGATATAGTTTGATTGTTGCTGAAAAAATAAAAAAAATGTCTTTCATCTTACTTATTCTTTCACGATTTTCAATTTTCTTTCTTGAGATCGCTCTCTCTCTCCCTCCTCTCTCTTTCTCTCTCTCTTTTTCTCTCTCTTCTTTATTCAATTTTTGAAGTTACACACAAACAAAAACAAGGATTTATAGGATGATTATAAACGTTCAGGGGGTCGTGGTTGTCGTTTTGTGGTTAGTTATTAGGATTGTTCGTTGCAATAAAAAATTTGTTTCATGCCGCCGCTTCTTATATGCACATGTGTGTGAGAGTGTGTGTGTGAGTGTGTGTGTTGTTTGCGTGTGTGTTTGTGTGTGTGTGTGGATGTGTGTGTGTGGATGTGTGTGTGTGTGTGACTGCTAGTTTTCTCACGATGCTATTGCAAACTCCCGCCATTTTTGACTTTTCTCTGTATTCTTTTCTATATTTATGGACGAGAACGAGGTTTTCATTCATGCGAACGCTGTTGAAAATTTTTGCCCATTTGGACTTAAGTAGTTCTTTCACGATAAACTCAAATACAACGTCACTCACAACACAACTCGCAATAATTTACACTAATTTAGGCTCTGAAGATGGCAAATCTGCCGAAGCAGTCCTGTTAGCCGTGTTAGCAACTGCTGAATTAATACGAGTTACAACAGCTACGTTGTGTTGAGTCTGTTGTTAAAAGACTACTTAACTGCAAATGGGTAGCAGCAAGCATTCTTTTAACAAAGTTGTTTCAACACTCTGAATATAAAATTGAGGTTTAAAGATTTTATGCTATAAGATATTGATGATGATACTGAGATTAAATTAAATAAAATCAATCACCTTTTATTTGGTTCAGTTGTTTTTAAAAGGTTTGTATGAATGAATGAATAGATGAACGAATAAACTAACGAACGAACAAACAAACAAACAAACAAATTGATTGATAATTTACAAAGTTAAGAATTATTTAAATAATTTGTCAACAGCACAGAATTACACGTTTCATCTTTAAAACATAACGTCAAAGTTTATAAACATCATCCAATAACGAAAGTAACTTTTGGAACATGTTAATAGATTGGCAAAGAAACTTTTTATAAACATTTCGAAAAATTTAAATAAAAAAAATTTATTCCAAGATTCGCATGTTATTTTAAAGTTGAAAAGAAAGATGAAAGAGATGTTCTGCTAAAGCTAACTAAACAACTCGCATAACTTTTATCATCAAAAGAAAATACTTCTTATAAATAATTTTTTTTTTGAAAAACATTTCAAGAGACTTTTAGTGTACAGAACAAATTTCTTGTTTATTAGGGATATATGCATGTGTGTCTGAGTTGGCAATGGATCATGATAAATATACCATCTCATCTATCATGATGTAGTTTCTATATTGCTTATACTAACCAAGTTCCAAACAAGCACATTAAATAAACACTGATATATTATGTAAAATTTTATTAATGAAAAATTTAACAATTTTAAATGAAAAAATTTAAAAACTCATGGAACGACAGAAAGAGAATAGAATGTAAAGAAAAAAAACAATTAAAAAGAAAAAGATAAGAAAAGGAAGAAAAATAGATTAAAAGAGAATGAAAAAGAGAGAGAGAGAGAGTGAAGGAGAGAGAGAAACACAAGGAAAAACTGGGTGAGATTGAAAGATTAAAAGAAGAGAAACTGAGATAAAATAAATGTCAAAGTATCCAATTCTACGCTATAGATTTCCTAATCAGCTCAACAAATTCCATTCAATTATCTTCCTATTGTTTCAACTTCACCAAAGTCAAACCCCAACGAACTAACTGAACGAAGAGATGATAACATAACAATCATCCTTGTCGCGTTTTATTTGGCACAATCCTCACATCACCATAACTTAAATGTTCAATGATAACCATTAAGGGAATGTAAATACTTGTATTTAAGCCATTGCTGGCATATAACCATATCTAGTCTAACAGCCATCTTCACAACAACAACGATACCAAATTACATTAACAACATCAGAGCAACAATAAAATCTGTAACAGAAGCAGTAACAGTATTAGCCCAAATAGATATATATTTCATTTTATAGTCGTTTGTCATTCAATTCTGTTTTAGTTGTCATCATAATCTGTGGGAATTTGACTAACAATTTTTCACACCCACACAACAGAGAGAGAGAGAACGAGAGAGAGAGAGAGAGAGAGAGAGAGACATATCCAAACACACACACACAGATAAACAACACACACACAGGCACGCACACGCATATACACACAAACACGTACAAACACATTAAACTGACGTAACTCGTAAACTATTAAAAGATAAAATATGAAAAACACTTTTTTGTTCTCTCTATCTCTATATTTGGTTCTTTTATTCAAACATTCAAATTTTCGTTTCACAAAACTTTGAATAAATCACAAAAAAGAAAATTGATTGACTTTATAACTTTTAACTGTTTTTTCAACCAATTGTCGAGTTTTCAATTTATCAATTAATCAATCAAACGATCAATCGATCTATCAACCGATCGACCAACCAATCAACCAACCAACCAACCAACCAACCAACAAACCAACAAACCAACCAACCAATCAATCATAGTTTTTATAAAATATCATCCGCCTAATGTTGAACTTTTGTTAACTGTATTGATTAATGGGTTGTTAAACGACCAAAATAATAATAAAATTTATAAAAAAATAACCACAATGATAATGGCAATATCACAGACAATATTGATGTCAACAGAAATAATGATAAAACACTATACAAATATTCATACACGCACACACACACACACACAGACAGACACAATGTTAATGTGATGTTAATGTGATGTGATGTAACCGGTTTTGTGAGGTTGTTCACAGACACACACGTACCTGCATACACACATACATAAATGTATACATACATACATGTACACACACACACACATACATACATACATACATACATACATACATACATACACATATAACATCAATAACAATTGAAATAAATTTTGTAAAGACTTCAAAACGAGTTTAATTATAATTAAATATGTTAGTACATCAATAGACGAATAATGCAAATTTTTGTGCATTTTAGTGTGTATTTATGTGTTTGTGTGTGTGTGTATTGTGTGTGTATGTGTGTGTGGTGTGTTTATGTGTGTGCGTGTATATGAATAAAACAATAAATACACCGGTTATTTTATGTTTTAAGTAAGAAACGCCGTAAATGTCATTCATACATAAATATATGTGATGGCAACATGCTATAAAATACTAAACATTAACTGAACAACCTCACAAAACCGGTTACATCACATTAACATCACATTAACACTATTTTACATCACAGTAATATCACATTAACATCATTTTACATCAACATCACATCACTTTAAAACATTAAGTTACATCAGCAGCAAATCAGATCGTATGACATAACGTTGCAATTCATAGCATTATTACATTACATTATGTAACATCAAATTTGTTAATATCACATTTTATAACATCAACATAAACACGAGAATTATTGGTGACTAGTTTTGTAATTATTTATCTATATGCGGATAGATGTGTGTGTGTGTTTGTGTATGTGCGCGTGCGTGTGTGTGCGTGTGTGTGTGTGAAATGAAAGGTCCACAAATTATTGTTTACAAAGTAGTTGTAGCGGTAATGGTGGTGATGATAGATGGTGATGAAGATAATGATAATGATATTGTTGTTGATGATGATAGTTGATAATTTATTCATTCATTCGTTCTTTCGTTTGTTCATCCATTCATCCGTCATTAAGTCATTCAATTTTTTTTTTTATTTTGTTGTGTTTACGTTTCTTTCTGCGTTAATATTATTGTTGTTGATGTTATTGTTGCTGTTGCTGTTATTGCTGTTGGTTTCATTATTATTGTTATTGCTCTTATTATTATTAATATTATTATTATTATTATTGTTGTTGTTGTATTAGTGTTATTTTGATACTTTTCTAGTTGTTGTTGTCATTGTTACCGTTGTTACATCTACTTACATCAGACCGCAGTGGCTAACTGTCATTGCATTATCATTACATCAAGAGATAGCACAATTACTGAGTCAAAATCATCCACCACAAAGATGATGGTGACGAAGATTATGGTGATGAAGATGAGGATGACGTCATTATCACTGTCCTCATTATCATAATAAATAAATAAAATAAATAAATGCATACATTAAAAGACTTTCATAAATTTTTTTTTTTTAAACTGAAATAAGGACATGGCATCAGAATGAATCCAAACTAATCCCACACACACACACACACACACACACACACACACACACACACACACACACACACACGCACGAACCCAACCGCACACACGCGCACACACACACACAAACAAATCAAAAATAGTTGAAAATTTGGGGGAAAAATCACGGCTAAAAGCTATCGGTAAATTTTCAATATGATGACAAAGTTTTGCTTCAAACACCTAAAAGAAGTTTCCATCACAAGGCTTCTAAATGTTTTCGTAACCTCTTTTTTTCATTCATTTAAACTGCTAAGTGCCGGTAAAAGTTTTTCATAACAATGTTCAATAAAAACTGCACCGGCTGTCAGATAAGAACGTACAGATACATTCGCAGGACGGGCTTGTACAGACAGAACAATGCAAAGTGACGTATATACATTAAGTAGAACAATTATGTTATAAATACACATTATATATCTGCGTTTGTGAGTTTGTTTGTTTGTGTGGATGCGTTTTTGTATTTGTGTTTGTGTGTGTACGTGTGCGCGTGTACGTGTGCGCGTGTGTTTATTTGAAATTAGCGTGCCTATAAAACATAAATATACGTCATAATATTCTTGAAAGGCATTCTTAAAATAATATTGACAGCATTCCATTGAGTGTCATGTTGCAATTGCAAGACAGACTAACCTGAGCAGAGCAGAGATTTACTAGGGTTTGCATTTTTTAACGGCATATCAACGAAACATAGTGTCAGGATTTATTTATCTGTTGTTGTTGCTTTTGTTGTTGTTGTTGTTGATACTGTTGTTGTTGATACCGTTGTTGTTCGAGGTTGTATTGTTGTTTTGTTGTTATTATTGCTGATTGTGTACGTGTATATTGGTACACGTACCTGTATAAACACTCATACGTACTTGCATATATTATGTCAACATGAACGTTAAACTGTTTTTAGTCAAATACATGCAAATGATTTTGTTGTAACATTGCATTATTTTTTGGGTTCAGAATTTGAAATTTTTCAAGATTAGTAGACAAATTTACGTTAGTTTTTGTAGCCAATTAACTTTATTTCTCTAGATATTGACTTTATATAAAAATGTATTTATTTGAAAAAAGTCTATAAGACAAAAAAAATTTGTTGAGTTATTTCTCTACTCATTGCACTGTTTATTAAAACAAAAACAAAATGTATACACCATCACGGATTAAATTTTTTGAGTCAAGGCAAAAAAAACTTGATTTTAAAAAATTTGATCCCAAACTCTGATCAGAAAAAATGCGATCACCCAAACAATGCGATGACATTCCATTTTTCCCTGGAAACATCATCAACTTATTCTAGCATAACTTTGATTTATGATTTATAAACTAAATTTAATAAAAACCAAATAAAATAATGTTAAAAGCCTTGTGACTTGTCTAGTGAAAAGTCAGAGACATAGTAGATATAAGTGATAAACAGTGGAGAATCATAAAAGATATTGTTTAATTGAAACAGAAGCGAATGTTTACGTAAGAAATTAAGATGATGCCAAATTGGTTTGCTTAATTGCACAAAAGCAAAACATTTGTTGTATACATTTTAATAAGTAACACACACACACATACATGCATACATACACACACACACACATATATATATAGGTACATATATATATATATACAAATTTTCTTTCTCTCTATCTCTCTCTTTCTCTCTCTCTCTCTTACTAACTTTTAAAAATACACTCACGCAACCACACACACAAAAATTTTCTCACATCAAACAATACAAATACCAACAAGAACAACGAATTTCTACACAAACACAGTATGAAGTTGCAACAATTACAGTTTATTATGATGTTTCATAACATAAACAAAAAATTTTCACATAATTTTTTCTCAACAAATGCCTATTGACAAAGAAAAAAAAACTGAAATAGGATGATAATTGTGAAGGTGAAGCAAAAAACAAAACAAGAAAAACACAAAAAAAACAAAACACAAGACAATTCATCAGAGTCAAAAATTGTATTTATAAACAAATGATGAAGAGAGAGTTGGAAAATAGGAAAAAATTTAAACCAAAAAAGACAAATTGAAAAAATTTTTTACATCAAATGTAGAAAAACCTATTGACAGATAGAAAATGATAGAAAAAACAAAATGTAAAGATGAATGAATGAAATATAATTGCTGACGATTCAATGAAAAAATGTTCAATTTATATTGATTACCTAAAAGCTTCACGAGAACAAAAATACATTTACTGTACTACTACTACTGCTACTACTACTACTACTACTACTACTACTACTACTACTACTACTACTACTACTACCGCTACACAAACTCAAGTGGAATGAACATTTATTATTTTGCCAGCACTTATGATGATTAACTCTGGTAACGCTAAAAATAACTTCCCATGAGTTATGCAATCCTGTTATAATTGTTTAAGGAACAGAAAAAAAACTATTTCTGGATAACAAAAATAAAAATAAGTCAATAAGTAATAATAATAATAATAAAATAAGTCATGAAGGCGGCAAAATGGAGTAAAGGTTGGAGCGTCTGATTCTTTTGTTACGGTGAATACAAATAGAAATACAAAGATGCTTGGATTCGCGCGTGTTCATATGCTGATACCACCGGGAATTAATTAAGAGAATAATATTAATAATACAATGCGCGCCGTGCATGTTGCTCTGCCCAAGGTATGGAATGATCTTCCGACAAGATTGAAGTTAATTGTTCTTGAAACATATTTCAGAAGTTACAAAGTTAAAAAGTTATTTGTTCAACAAAGCACTTAATCACAGTATAATCCTCTGAGGAATGCCAATAGAGTGAATAACCACAATAATAATAATAATAATGTTAATAATAATAATAATTATTATTATTAAAAATATAATTAAAAATAACCTCTGTAAAAATAATTAGGAATTGGCGTTGAACGCAATTATATGTGAGAGAGCACTTCGGCTTCTTGTTATATCATGCAATCAGCAAGATGATGATGATGAAGAAGAAGATGAAGAAGAAGATGATGATGGTGATGATGGTGGAGATGATG
>NW_008704589.1:1725310-1729466 GCF_000326865.2 Helobdella robusta | reverse complement strand
CACTATATTTTTACTATTAAACTACGTAAGCCACATGATTTTGAAAGATTATTTTTATTGAATACAAAGAAAGAAAATGCATACGTACACATATAATATACACATATTATTATCAATGTACGTTCATACAAACACACATGTACAGACAAACAACAAATGTAATGAATGAGCATTTGATGTTTGTATGTTTGAGGAATTTTTCATCTAATTATTGTAATTTAATTAGTCGATATATACATACATATATATCAACGTTTTTCTGAGTTTGTATATTAGTAGCCATATATCTGTATTAATGTTCCGACACAATACCGACAAATGCCAAAAATATAGTGTTGTTGTTGTTGTTGTTGTTGTTGTTGTTGTTGTTGTTGTTGTTGTTGTTGTCTATAACACGTTAATGTTTATGTTTTATAAATCGTTTGTCAGAGGAAAAGAGAGAGAGAGAGAGAGAGAGAGAGAGAGAGAGAGAGTACTTTGTTTTAGTTTTGTTTTGGTTATTAATGTTTTTCACGTCTATTATGATTTTTATTAGTTTTGCGTTTTTGATTATTATTCTTATTTATACTATAATAATCATGTAGTTGAGTGTATGATGTTTCGTAAACGTTATGAGTATGACGTCCAGGGTTGCACCGTCATCGTTGTCATAATCATGAGTGGGGACTGACGATGACTATGGTCATATCAACGCCATGCTGATTACAACGACGACGATGATGATGATGATGACGAAAAAAAGACGATGATGACGATGATGATGACGATAAGGATGATCAGTTCACATCTCTCTGATATGTTATTCCGGAGTTTTGACGGAAGGTTAGAAGGCAAGTATGCAGCAAATAAAAGCTTGTGTTCAGCTAACTACTGTAATAAAAATAATAATAATGATAACAATAATAATAATAATATCAATGATAATAATAATAATAACAATAATAATAATATCAATGATAATAATAATAATAACAATAATAATAATAGCAATGATAATAATATTTAGAACAACAACAAAACAAAAAACAACGACATTTTTTGTTGACTTTTTTCCGAATGTAACTTTTTTCATATTTTGACTCGATTCGTCCAATTTTTTCAAACTTGCTCTTTTTTGAGGTGTTAAATAAAATTCTTTTTCTTCCAATTTTTATTATTAAAAAAATTAAAAACGTACATGTATTAGCGAAACTTTTGTAAACTTTTTCCATTCATCAGTAGCATAGAACATTTTCATCTTGCCTTACTTTTGGATGCGACGGAATTGAATGAAAATACAAATGAACATCAGGCATTCAATTTTTTCCCATTCACGTTGGCTTCTTAAGCGTTTAATAAATAGAGCAATCATTCATTTATTACTTTCATGGTATTAAAGATACCGTCATATTAGGAGCAGCTGTCTAGTAAATAATTTCCAGCGACTCTTCCGGTTTTTTTTCATTTGTTGTTGTATGTTGTTGTATGTTATTCATTATTTATAGTTATGTTTTGCAGATTTTGTGATGATATTTTCTAAAATAAAACAATATTAACAACAGGATATAGTTATGATGGATTGTAGTTGATGCAAGTTTAGAATTTTTATGAACAACCCAACCCATGACGTGATGTACATTACACTTGAACGAATTTCTGTTGGGATCTGTTGAACAAATAACAAAAAAATTAAGCATTGAGAAGTTTGCAGTTAAAGTTACCGAGAAACAGTTCAATAAATCATACGAAAAATATTCGGTAACTGATTGAGGAAATGTTAATGTCTCATTCGCATGTATGATGTACGGTTTACATCTGCTAACTGGAAACAAAACATTAACAAATTTTGTCATAATCAACAATAATATTTTTATATAAAATAAATATTCCGTCATTGTTAATAATAACAATTACAATAATTTAATAAAATAAATCATAAAATGATAAAAAATAACTATTCATCCATTTACCGCATCTTAACAGCCGAAGTAATAATGACGTCATGTTGTGCACTGGGCACGTCAGTCTTTTACAATTCCTCGCACGCCTGTCCACAACTGCAGCTGGACATCAAGCAGATGGACTGGCTGGGGACGCAGGCAGACGTGCAAACGTGCAGGGCTGTGGCCAATGTCTGCTGCTTGCGTCTCAGGCAACGAAGGAAGTGCGACCTAGGCAAGAAAATGTTCTTCAACACTGGTTCTTGCGACGGGTCGCAGCAACACGGCGATAGTCATTTTGTTAGTTTTATTTGATCTTCTCATTTCATTATTTTGATAAATTAATTTGTGATAAAATGTTCTGATTTTTAAAAATAGTTATTTGTTTAATTCGGCGAAATAAACAGTAGACGGGCTTTTTAAACCATCTGATAACAGTGAGAATTTGAAAAGAACGACCTTCTCCTAATGCATTTGGCTACCTCGACAATTTTTACTACATTGTTTGAGAGTAAGCCACACACACACACACACACACACACACACACACACACACACACACACACACACACACGCACACACGCACACACTCACAGACACTTACCGTCACTTACATAAACAAAACAGTCACATATGATTGACATTAATTCGTGCATTAAAAATGTTTTCGCTGACGGATAAACTTTTTAAACGACCGATACAAACAAACACAAACTGGAAAATGAGTTGCAAACAACTGCTCTAAACGCAAATTCAAAAGCTAGTTTTTAAAATATCACCAACCACCCATGTATAAAAGAGAGAGAGTTTTAAAAACATATAAAAACTGAAATTGTATTTTTTTTCTTTAAATTGTTTCACTTCATCAAGCATGATGCGATCATAAATGCAATAACAGACATACAAGATATCCAGGTTAGAAATATTAGGAAAATGTGTCTTTTTGCTCTGTGTGTGTGTGTTTGTGTGTGTGTTTGAATGTGTAGTGTGTGTGTATATATATTTGTGTGGGTGTGTGTGTGTATTATTAATATTACTATTATTATTCATTATTAGAGAGTTTTCAGAGGAAAAATAGATGCATACAATTATCAAATCAACTCATCAGTCTGGGTATTAACATACAATGTTTATATATACTATATATAGTTGAGAGAAAGAGAGTATATAGTTAGTTGAGAGAGAGAGAGAGAGAAAGAGAGAGAGAGAGAGAGAGAAAGAGATGTGCAGTGTGTGTATTGTTATATCATAAGTTAGGACAGGGTTTGTACCACATTGAGTGTAAAGAAACGTAAATAAAACAATTTTCGGTACAACTTTTTTTAAGAAATAACAATATGATAAATAAATAAATTAAATCTTTAAATGTAAATATAAAAACAAAACAAATATCGAAAAAATTAAAAGGTGAAAGGGACAATTTATTCTAATGTTCATTTTCGACCCCCATCAACGTTGGCTGGTTGGTTGACTGGTTGGCTGGCTGGTCTGTCTGTTTGTGTTTGTTTGTGTATGAGTTTGTTCGTTTGTTCGTTTGTTCGTTCGTTCGTTTGTTTATGGGTTTGTGCGTTTGTCTGTTTGAAATTTATATCCATTGCCATGTTACACACAAAGAAGTTTTTGTTCGTTCTGTCGTCTCAAAATTTCAAATATTTAATATTCATCAAACGGTATTTTTGAAAAATTCAGTGAATGTGACGACTCAGAAGATAATAAATTATAGTTATAGCGTAGTAAATATACATTGATAACTGTAGAGTTATTGTAGTGCCTGGATTATTGTAAATTGCAAATTTTGAATAAGATATACTGAGCTTTAGAATCGCATTCCACCGAGCTAATTTTTATTATCGTGTAAACATCTACATTAATGCTATCGAAACATGTGTATAACACACACGTACATTCATACATACATACACACACACACACACACACACACACAAGTACACACATACGTACACACACACACGCACACATGTATATACGCATAGTTTTTAGCTGTCGGCACATAACAAAACATTCCATTATTTAAAATTATTTATGCGGTTTCAAGTTAATAGACTGACTGCTTTGATAACTTCTGCTCTTTTGTTGGCCACACTTGAATGAAGATATAATTGTTTGTTGTTGTTGTGTGTGTGTGTTTGTGTGTATGTGTGTGTGTTGTGTGTGTGTGTTAGCGTGTGCGTGTGTGTGTGTGTGTGTGTGCGTGTGTATGTATGTATGTATGTGTT
>NW_008704589.1:1718940-1724591 GCF_000326865.2 Helobdella robusta | reverse complement strand
TGTGCGTGTCAGTGTGTGTGTATGTGTGTGCGTGTCAGTGTGTATGCGTTTGTGTTTCAGAGTGTGTTTCAGTGTGTGTGTCAGTGTGTGAGTGTGTGTGTTGTGTCAGTGTATGTAGAGTAGTGTATGTGGTATGTGTGTGTGTGTGTTGTGAGAAATGGAGTCTTTTTGCGTGTGTTTACGTTTATGTGTGTGTGAGTGTGTGTGAACATGTGTGCGTCTTTCTGTGTAAAGTTTTACATTCAGTATAACTTTACTACTAAACATGCACAGTTAGATAAATGTCTTTAAACCTTTTGACTGAAAATATAGAAATATCATTAATTGGAAGAAATTTGTTTGAAGAGCTGATGACTCTTAACCTAAAATGAACTCGCTTGCTTCGCGCGTATATTTCAGGTTTATGTTTATGTAAAATTACACCGTACGTTTTAATACCCCGCAGTTGTTCATCATCATCACCACCACCGCCTTCATCATCATCATCATCACCACAAACTTCATCATCATCATCATCATCACCACCACCTTCATCATCATCATCATCACCCCAAACTTCATCATCATCATCATCATCTCGTTGATCTTTCCGGATGTTATTCTGCCTAATTTTACTAATGCAGTATAAAAAGCCAAACAAAGATATTTGACTGGGTTCGTTCGTTCAATCACTCATTTGAACATTCATTCGTTCATTCATTCATTTATTCATTCATTCGTTCTTTCGTTTGTTCGTTCGTTCATTCATTCATTTATTCATTCAATCATTTTAATCATTTTTTCATTCATTCATTCATTCATCCATCTATCCATTCCCTAAATCATCCATCCATCCGTCCTTACTTCCTCCATTTGATATCATCAGTTGTCTGAGGCGAAGAACCATGTAATTGATTTAAAAGTGTTTGTCAGACATTCAAGCTGCAATCCATCGACACATCGTTCCATCGACACAACAATCCATCCACACATCAATTCATCCATATATCCATCCTATTATTTATTGATTGATAATTGATTGATTGAATTAAATGTATGAATAGAATGAAAAAAAGAAAGAAACGGAGAGAGAAAGAAAGAGAGAGAGAAAGAAAGAGAGAGAAAGGTGTAAACTATGAGGTAATGATTAACCAGAAATTTTGATAAACTGAATGATAAAAATATTAAAATTCCGATGAGTTGTTAGATAGATTGGTAAACATTTTTAAGAAAATTAGAAAAACTATTCAGATGTCCAGATTGAATAATTTGGAAAGATGGATATCCAGATGGATATCATGATAGATTGATAGATAGATAACTGGAAGGATATAAGGTAGATTGAATATGAAATAGATTGATGGAAAGATAGCATGAAAATAAAATTAACATTATAGGTTGATGGTTGGAGTATATTCATGAATGAATGAATGAATGAATGAATGAATGTATGAATGAATGAATGAATGAATGAATGAATGAATGAATGAATGAATGAATGAATGAATGAATGAATGAATGAATGAATGAATGAATGAATGAATGAATGAATGAATGAATGAATGAATGAATGAATGAATGAATGAATGAATGAATGAATGAATGAATGAATGAATGAATGAATGAATGAATGAATGAATGAATGAATGAATGAATGAATGAATGAATGAATGAATGAATGAATGAATGAATGAATGAATGAATGAATGAATGAATGAATGGATGAATGAATGAATGAATGAATGAATGAATGAATGAATGAATGAATGAATGAACGAACGAACGAACGAACGAACGAACGAACGAGCGAAAGAACGAACGAAAGAACGAACGAACGAACGAACGAATGAATACTAAGAAATGTCCTTGTAAGGTGCACGGTGCACATGTGAATGTTTTTGTTACGAAGATGAAAAAAATAAATCTACACATTTTTTTCACTGCTTTATCCTTTTGTTCATTAATTAATTTATTAAACTTTTCAAAATTTACTATTTTAATTAATTAATTTAACTTTATAATATTCCCTTAGTTTAGGATAATAATAAATAAAATTTCGTATTCATCTCATTGAAACTCATTAACGCATGCGTATGAAGTACTTGTTCGCTCTCTCGAAGGCAGGCTGGCAGGTTATAGAATATCAGTTGCGTTATTATTATTCTTCAATTTCCGTCTAGCCATTTTTCATTTTGAAGAATGATGTTCGCCGTTCGCTTATTCCCAACCTCGTGGTGCAAAATAAGAAAGGCTCAAAAAAAAATTATTTGAAAGGGAGAACAAATTTTTCAACAGTGCACAAACCAACCAAAATCAATCTTGAAAGGCGTTATAAAAATAACTAAAAACTATGTTCCGTAGTGAAAATCTCGGAGTTTAAAAAACGTTTTCAACTTTTTTAAAAATTTCAATTAAACGGTCTGATGATGCTGACTGCTCCGAACATGAAAAGAAATATTCAGTAGGAAGAAGAGACGCAAGAAATGCCATTAATAGGTTAGGAGAACTTGATTCCTTTCCACTAATCACGAGAGAAAAATAAATTTTTCCATCTACAGTTTACAAAAACATAGTCGAAAAATATTCTCTCATGGAAGATGATGCACACAAAATAGCAAGTTGATGAACCTGAAAAGAATTTTACGTCAGTTCAATTTTTTACAATTTCAACATTTTGCGAACAAATTATTTTGATCGTAAACTTCTCTTGTACGATATTCAAACTTTTAATTAGAAAAAAAAAATAAATATTAGTTTAAATAGATCAAAAAAGTAAAACCTATAAATTCATTTTTATTTTTAAGCAACGTGAAAAACTGAGGCAAACACTGAGCGAACAGACAGACAGACATATAGAAGGAGAAACAGACAGACACACAGAGGGACACGCCCTTGCTTATATATTACAAGAGCATCTCACTTTTATTGCTTTTTTACAAGTTCGATGGAAGAAGAACGCTCGTTAGTGTGTAGAACTTCTTCTCAGTTAGTAGCGTTACGTCGTTGAACCTGAGGCTGCAGCAGACCATTCATTTCTTACCGAAGCATTGAAAAAATTTTCGGGTTAAAAACTTTTCAAAATATTTATTACAAGCGTGTTTGCTCAAAGACAACTCAAATTTACCGATTGATTCATTTTCAAAGAAATTATTTTTAAATAAAATCAAACTTTTATTTCGGCATAAAAGTACAAGCGTAGCTAAACAATTGTTAAATAAAAATTCGTCCACACACATACATGCACTAATTTGCCCTAGATAATTAATGCTCAACAAAAGAGAGAGAGTGAGAGAGATAAAGAGAGAGATGGATGGATGAATGAATGAATGGATAGATGTATGGGTGATAGATGGATGGATGGAAGAAGGTTGTAATGCAAAACACATACATGTAATTAAGTTTATTTTGTGTCTTGTTCGGATGGAGACCATGCTCGAATCATTTAAATCTTGCTGGCTTCAATAAAAATGAAAGTTTAACACGATTCGCTGAATTCGGTATGTTGGTTCTGCAAAAAGTTAATTAATTTATTTGACAAATAAATTAATTTAAAAGACAAAATATTACATTTATTAGAAACAAAAAAGTTTAACCTTACTTTTACTTCCCGTTCTTATAAACTAAACGTAAACATTTGATTTGCAACATAAGCATTATTAAACCCAGTGTTATAAATTACTAAAAAGGAACCACCCACATCAATAAATTAAACAAAACACATAAACAAACCAAATCAACTTACAACATCAAGTTTTAACTGTGGACGCATAGATTTCCAGGGCGTAACATGGTAATCAGTCTTAAAATCCCTGGACATAAGACATAACCATGGACGTAGTTAAGAGTCAAAGACATTGACATACAAAGCATAAGCTAAATCAAACAGCCAATGAAACCACATCGTAGAATTTTATTACGAGGGTTTGTTAAACATGAACATTGAACGCGTTTAATAACACAGAAAAATACACAAAACCATAATAAAAAAAAAAAACTCTAAAATAACTACGCCACCCAGATAAGCAAATGCATTAACAATGAAAACATTACGAAAAAATAACATCACGTAACTTGCAAACTCTTTGGAACACCGTGTGAGGAGGAGTGCATCAAGACGAGGTTTTAAATTTTGAACTTTAAAAATGAGAAAAAACAAATCTGTATGTATGTGTGCGTTGCGCGTGAGTACATGTGTGCGTGAGTTTGTGTTTGTTTTTGCATGTATGTGTGTTTGCGCCTGTGTGCGTGTATATGTGTGCATGAGTTTATGTGTGTCTGTGTATGTTTATGTGTGTGTGTCTGTGTATGTTCGTGTGTGTATGTGTGTGTGTGCGCGCGCGCATGTGTGTATGTATACAGGCAGACAAATAGCAAAAGTTTGATTTAATGGATGGGTTGATGGATGGATAGAAAGATGAATGGATACATAAATGATGGATGGATGAATGAATGGATGGATGGAAGAATGAGTTGATTGACTAATTGAGAAGCTACAGATAAATGGAGAAACAAGTAAATTAGTTAATTGGGTAGAAACAAATGAATGAATGATAGTTTTGAAAAAAAAGAAAAAACAGGGTCGATAACATTATATATGGTTAATTAATTAGATGTTTACTATTATGCCCTCTTGTTAACCCATCAATTAATATCTCATCCACTGTTGTCAAAACCTTTGAAAATTATTAAAAATAATTTGTAGTATTTTTAGCATTACGCATACTTAAGAGTAAAACAGAAAATAAGCAGTAGTAATTTTGCTTAAAGAAAAACTAACACACACACACACACACACACACACACACACACACACACACACACACACACACACATATATATATATATATATATATATAGTATAAAAGTAGTGGTATATACTAGCAGAAGCAGTATAACTAGTAAAAGTATTAGTTGTAGTAGTGGTAGCAGTAGCAGTAGCCAGTAGCACTACCGCTTACTAATAGTAGTACTGGTAGCAAGAGTAGTAGTAGGAGTAGCAGCAGTAACAGAAGCGGCAGCCATAATAGTAGTAGTGTCAATAGTAACAGTAGTAGTAGTAGTAATAGAAGTAGAAGTAGTGGTAATGTTATGTTGTTGTTGTTTACATCAAAACGTCAGGTGTGCACACAGCGTACATTTTGTACAAACATCAATTATATCGCTTTCCTCATTTCAAAGAATATCAACACTACACACAACACACACACACACACACACGCAAACTTATACACACACACACATATTCACACACACACAAACAAACATGCACTGAGGCTTTTAAGCACATCCACACACACACACACACTTACACCCACACACACACACACGTTCCTAAACCAACATACATCAATATAGAATAAAAACCCTAACACAGATGCACAATATAAACACATAAAAATGTACACATACAAAGATGTATACGCACGCGCGCGCGCGCGCACACACACACACACACACACACACACACATGTCCAAACAGGCAAAGATATTGATATATTAACGTGACTCGTTGCTTTTTCAATTCTGGGTATTCGTAAAATTCTCACATTTTTTTAAACGCCAACTTTTGCAGACGTGTTACCAAAAAAAAGATTTATTTATATTTAATTTTTATTCTGGGGTTCTTTTATTATCGTAGTTATTTCCATATCTATAGTAATTATTATTGATAT
>NW_008704589.1:1668669-1717253 GCF_000326865.2 Helobdella robusta | reverse complement strand
ATTCTCGCACACTAAGTTAAAGACACACACACACACACTTACACACACACACACACACTAGGTTAAATAAACGCACATACACACACACACACACACACTAGGTTAAACTAACGCACATACACACACATACACTAGGTTAAATAAACACACATACACACATACATACGCACGCACACGCACACACACAATAATGGTGATAACGATTGTGATAATTATCAGCAATTGAAATATATGTTGTTTTGCTATTGAAGGTTAGACAATGATAATGATATGGGATCGATGGAAAAATGTACGAACCAAAAAGTGGAAGTTGCATGTGGTTATTTTTTAACCTACATGACACACACAAACACACACAAACGCACACACAAAAACACACTTTTTCTCTCTCTTTCTCTCTCTCTTTCTCCCTCTTTTTAAGTTTTGATGAATGAAGTTTCCACATACAATAGTTTTCCAGGTGCGTTTTGCAACAGCAAAAGATGCGTAGAAAATTAACAAGAGAAAATTATTTTTTAGAAATTAGGTAGAAGGTTCTAAAAACATCAATAGATTTACTGATCTTAGGTTTATGTGATGAATAATTATTCCTCTCATGGAACGTTCTCAGAAGTTTGTAGCGAGAACAATTTTTCAAACTTTTCAAGTTAACGAAAGACTTTTTGTTGGAAGTTGAAAAATTTGTCATTTGTTAGAACGAATAGAAAATCATTTTCATTCTGAATATCTTAAAAAATGATGTCAGGCTAGAAGATACTAGATAGATAATGGAAGATACTAGTTTTTTAATATCATTTATTTAAAAAAGCAGTAGTTGAAAAAATTTATCATCATTGCCTACAAATTTCCAAAACATCAAAAACAAATTGTTTTTATTATACAATCATTCCGGCTTGATTTATTTATTTTAGTTCAGTTTATTAAACAAAAATCCACAAATTACAATCAAAAACCGTATATCATACAAAACAAAATAAATTTCTTGCTGACGATTACATAGAAATAAAAGCTAAAAAGAATTTTTGTAGCACTTAATTAGGCAAAATATTATTAGTTCAATGTTTATTTTCTTCTGTAAGACGCAATGCGAGTTGTTCTCACACACACACACACACACACACACACACACACACACACACACACAAACACACACACACACACACACACAAACATATACAAACAAAAGTCTGGTTAATTGATAGTCAAAGGATGATATCGCTTTGTATAATGTTTCGCTAATTTATTTTCCTCAATAATTGTTCTCAATGTAAAAACTTTTCAATCAAGCTGAAAAATATCGTGGTTCGCCTCCTTTTTTTGGGTGTTTTTTTATCGGTGTATTATTTCGGTTTTTGTTTTCTTCCTTCATATTATTTTTATTATATTCGTTTTACCCCTTGTTGTTTTGTTTTCTACTCTATACCCTTTTTTTCCTTTTTTGTCATTTTCACAAGCAATTTTTTTTCTAAATCTCTTTTTCTTTCTTTTTTTTCTCTCTCTTTTTCTTTCTTTCTCTCTTTCTTTTTTTTCTTTCACTCACTCTCTTTCTTTTTCTTCCTTCCTTGAACAAATTTCCCCCACTCTTTTGATAGCCCTCAATGTATCTGTCGACGCACCTGATTTATTTGTTTAATTATGTATATAAATACAATTTTCAGTTCAGACAATGTGCCTGCCTATAATGGGAATCTGAAAGAATGAATGCTGTATTGTTGATACATGTTTCGTGCTAATTGGTGCTGGATGCTTCGCTATTTGCCAGACTGTTTCGCTCTTTAGAAGGCATTGAATATTGTGGAATATGGAATTTAGAATTGTGCGTGTGCGTTTGTTTGAATTCGTGTGTGTGCGTGCGCGTGTGTGTATGTGTGCGTGTGTAGGTAAATGTTAAATTCATTTTTACCCTGTAGATATAGTTATATATAAACGAAGCAAACGTTATATCAATCATACAAAGTTTTAGAAAAATGTCTTATACAAGTGGTATCACATTGAAAATAGATAGAAGATAGACAATAGATACATTTTAAGATATCTAGGAACTGATATAGAGTTCCGTGGAGTCGATAGAACAATATATCTCTGCAATCTCTGATGTCGGTATGGATGCGATAGATTTATTTACAAGCGCTATTTACAGCAATGCGTTTGTATTTATATCAGTCGGATGGATGAATGGATTGTTAAGGCTGTGTTTTGGAAGGTTTCGTAGAAGTTGCACTGTTACATGGTTCAAATGCATGACAGCCCGATTTTTAACATTTATAATTTATTGTTTATAATTTAACAATAGATGTTGTAATTTACATATTCACAGTCTGACATTGTGTCGTATCATATTTGGAAACAAATTTTTAATAGTTTAAATTAATGCAGTTTCTCCAAAATTTCATTGACTAACATTCACCTTGACTAAAATATAGAAAAAAAACTGTGGCACAGACGAAAGCATAAATTTCAATACATGCTAACAGCAACAAACAAAGTCAAAAACTAACTGAAATTTCGAAACAGGAGTGTTGCAACTGCTGTCAGCTGGGCATAATGAACAGACAGGCGGCAAGGGTACCTCAGTGTAGAACCCACCCCGAACTTACTTTCAGTACTCGATGTATTGAAACCTACATGAGCTGCTGTGTTAATGGGACAATGTTAGTTGGCTCCTTTTCTGTTATTTACTGCTTCCGACGTTAATAATGCATTTTTCCATGAGATGTTACCGTTTCAGATCTATTTATAGGATGGTTTAAAAATGTTTAGTCTTTTTCGAGTGATTATTTCTTTGTTTTTCAATTAGTTAATTTAGTTAATTAGTTAATTTTCAATTAGTTAATTTTTGTTATTATTTTTGTTCAAGTGTTTTATACAGCCATTCGTGTATTAACTTTGCTGTGTATTTCGTCGGAGTATTACTCTATATTAGGCATCTACCCGCCCGCATGGGACTTCATTTCAAATATTTCATTCCCAACTTGATTTCTGTGAATTGATTCTAGCAGGTGTTAATAAAAATATTAATTTAATTAAATTTTAAAACAGGGAGCAGAAAATTTGTCCAAAGGGGATGACGTGGAATGTCGGCTTCAGCAGATGCGAAGGTCATGACCTCATTAATTTAACCTAATTAGCATCCTCACTAACCTCATTAACCTCATTAATCACATCAGTGAATCTCATTGACCTCATTAACCTCATTCATCACATCAATTATTCTCATTGACCTCTATCCAAATTCATTCTTCTTATCTTTTAAAATCAAGTTACATCAATCTTGTTTCTCAAACTATTCCACTGATTAGTAGTAGTAATAGTCGCAGAAACAGCGGCAGCGGCAGCAGCAGCAGTAGTAGTAGTAGTAGTAGTATTAGTAGTAGTAGTAATAGTATTAGTAGTGGTAGTAGTAGTAGGGGTGGTAGTAGTAGTAGTAGTGGCAGCAGAAGCGTTAGTAGTAGTAGTAGAAATAGTAGTAGCAGTAGTAGTAGCAGTAGTAACAACGATGTAACATCATCTCTAACAAATTTATTTTCACCGTTTCTTGGTTTTACGTATTAATGTACACACATAACAAATATTTTACTTGCGTACACTTTACTTCACTTATAACTTTATAAATGTAATCACGGTGAAATAGAAATAAAAAAAAAACAATGAGTGAAAAATAGTCAGTCACCACCAAATATGAAAACCGATTGTAAAATGTCTTAAAAGCCGTGGAGACATCGTCTCCAAATGAACAACTAACAAGATGACATGACAAAATCGTCATTAATTCGAAGTAATCGTTCATTTGATACTGATGATACAACATTGAAATGAAACTGTTGAAACTTATAAGTGATGGTAGCATTAATCCCGACATAACTGTCTAAATACGTTTGACTATACATATAAGAAGAAAGAGACAGAGAGAGATAGATAGAGAGAGAGAGAAAGAGGAAGAGACTAATGTACGTGTACGTGTTGTGAATAGCACGCAATTGTTACTTCAACCTATTCCTGGAAAGATAAAATTGAAAACACAAGCGTTCTCTTACTTTAGACAAAGCTTTTTTTATGCTGAGTGGTCTGATTGGCGCTTTGATACATTTTTTTCTTATTTTTATTTTTGTTTTTTTATTTTTTCACAGTTTTTTTTATTTTTTTAACGTATAATTGCACATTGCTCGCTATGAGGTGTTGTATGTGATGATGTGCTTGCGTCTCTATCGGTTGCCTCTTTTCTATGTTGATGCCTTCTAACTTTTGACTTTAAAAAACAATAACAACGTGAATACAATCCACTAAAAACAAAAACAAACTAAACAAAAAACAACAACTAACAACACCTAGCGACACCTAACGACAACAACCACCAACACAAACAGTAGACAAACGTCGCCACAGAAACGACCACACCCCACGTCCCAAATATTCCGTAGCCCTCATCACCACAACGGCCTACCAGCCCTACCCAGCTGACGAAGATGGCGGTCCCAAGGCTCCGAGACAGTCGACCACCGGCTTCAAAAACAAGTGCCCGCTAGGATTCCTCTACAACAGTTCTTACAGGAGATGTATCGGTAATGACACCTTTGAATTTTTATAGTTTCTACTACTACTACTACCACTAACTACTACTACTACCGCTGCGGCTGTTATCATTAGTAGTAGTAATAGTAGCAATAGTAGTAGTAGTTATAATAATAATATTAATAGTTAAAAAATTAAAATAAAATGAAATAAAAAGAAACAATTTTTGAACGCAGTATTTTTGACTTCTACTGCGTCAATACATTTTTTGATTGATTTTTACGCATTTCAAAATGAGCATGATCTACTGAAGGTGCGTGTTATAAATCACGCAATTACAGTTAGGAAATAATCACTGACTTAGTACATTAAAAAAAACATATGTGCGCATAATATTATAATCATAATAATAATTATTATTATATTATATGTTATTATAATAAAACAACACGTTTTTAAATGATTAATCAACCAAAAAGCACTGAACTTGGGACATTAGATAGAAATGTCACTTATAAGTTAAGATTTTTTGCAATCCAATTAAACGTTGAGTAAATAAATTGATTAATGAACAATCACACAGCCACGCGGGCCCTATATATTTCTATGTGAAACTTTCCGTGCGAATGATCATTATCTCATTTGTTTTTATTTTTTATTTATTGTTTTTTTTTTGTTTCCACGATCATATTCCCAAAAAGGCTTTTGTTTAAAGCTGAAACGTTCGCACCGAACAAAAAAAGATAGCAGCAATAGATATAACCGCCGCCGTCGCAATAAACAACAGAGTAGATAGATTTATGTGATTTAGTTAATTATTATTGTAGGAACGATCACTAAATCATTTGTGTAAGGCGGTATGTATGTTTATCATTTTATCTATATGAATTATCTATATTTACAAACATAAAAATCCCACCCAATTAAATCATTTGATCAAAATAACAAAAAACCAATCAAATCATTCCATCTAACTAAATAAAAGGACCAATCAAAATCGCTAAACCATTCAGACATAAATGAATGCGACCAATCACCTTGCTACTTCTACGAGGAGTGCCAGAACACCCAGGGATCGTACATGTGCGTGCCCAAGTCCATCAGATGCCCTCAGGGCTACCAACAAAATCATCACATGACAGATTGTGAAGGTGGTCACTTGATCAATTGAGTTTGTTTGTTTGTTTGTTTGTTCGTTTGTTTGTTTGTTTGCTGGTTTGTTTGCTGGTTTGTTTGCTGGTTTGTTTTCAATTGCATTTTAACATTTTGTCAATGGTAGTTTGTGCTTTCAATTACCTTATGTTTGTTTTAATTAATTTATTGTTAATAATGTCTATCTACTGAACATAGCTTATACAGGAACAAACGTGTGTTTACAATATCACCATAATCATCATCAATATAATTACCCATATCATAGATCACCATTCCATCATTAACGTCATTACAACCATCACCATCATCATCATCACAACTACTACCATCATCACAACCATCATCACCATCACAACTACTACCCTCATTACCAACATCATCGTTGCCCACATCATCATCACCACCATCACCACCACCACCACCATCATCATCACCACCACCACCACCATCATCATCGTCATGTAGACATTAATGAATGTTTGGAGCATCCCAATCCGTGCTACTTGAACGAGGATTGCGAGAATCTTCCCGGTAGCTTTAGATGTGTTGCACAGGGAGCAACGCAATGTCCGACCGGATACCGAATCAATTACTACAATACCGACTGCGAAGGTACTGCTGCTACTGCTGCTGCTACTGCTGCTACTGATGATGATGATGACGACGATGACGATGATGACGGTGGTGATGATGATGACGATGACGATGGTGATGATGACGATGATGATGATGACGATGATGGTGATCATTATGATAATTATGATGATGATGGCTATGTTAAATATTGATAATAATAATAATAATCATAATATAAACACGAAAATATAACTACTAGAATGAAAAACAAGAAACTAGCATAAGCAACAACGACACAAAAAACAACAAAAGCAAAACAATCAAAGAAAATCGCTATGACAACAACAAACATAACAGAAAAAAGGAAGAATAATAATAACAATAATAATAACAACAACAATAATAACAACAATAATAGCGAAAACAATACCCAATCCAACATGCAGACATAGACGAATGTTCTGAGGGGACTCACAGTTGCGCAGTAACGGACGACTGCTTAAACAACGAAGGTTCCTTCCAGTGCATTCGACGTACCTGCCCGCCAGAGTACGAACTGTCCAACTACACTGGCAGATGTGAATACGTCTCCTGTGATGTCGGGCTCATTTATAATAGTGATGATAAGGCTTGCATAGGTTGTTGTTGTTGCTGTAGTCGTTGTTGTTGTTGCTGTAGTCGTTGTTGTTGTTGTGATGCTATCGTTGTTGTCGTTGTTGCTGTTGCTGTGGTCGTTGCTGTTGTTGCTGAAGTCGTTGTTGTGATGCTGTCGTTGTTGTCGTTGTTGTTGTTGCTGTGGTCGTTGCGGTGATCGTTGCTGTTGTTGCTGTAGTCGTTGTTGTTGTTGCTGTAGTCGTTGTTGTTGTTGTTGCTGTGGTCGTTGTTGATGTTGTTGTTGGGATGCTGTTGTTGTTGTTGTGATGTTGTCGTTGTTGTTGTCGTTGTGGTGTTGGTGCCATTGGTTTTTGTTGTTGGTCATGCTATCTTGTTGTGGTTGTTAATGTTCTAGGAAATCGTTATGCTGTTATGTCATTATTGTTGTTGATGTAATAACGGTTGTCGTTGTTGTGGTTTTCGATGACGTTGTTGATAACAACGAAAATTATAACATTAATATTAACGTTAATGCAGTCTCAGATATTCTTCTGTTAAATATTTATTTTGTTTTGTTATGAGATGTAACCTTTTTTTTAGTTTTGAGTTTATTTCAAAACTGTTTTTCAAAAATACAACGACCCATTTCTGATGCTAATGGTAAGAAATAAATTAATGTAAATAATATCAAAAAGACATAGACGAGTGTACGTTGTATCCAAACCTCTGTTCCCCGGGTCAAACGTGTGTTAACCTGCTGAAGAGTTACGAGTGCAAATACCTGATCGATTGTCCTACTGGCACGAAATTAGATCAAAATAGTGGGACTTGTGAAGGTTGGCTGGTTGACAAGTTGGTTGATCGATTGATTGATTGGTTGATCGATTGATTGGTCGGTTGATCGATTGATTGGTTGGCTGGTTAATCGATTGATTGGTTGGTTGATCGATTGATTGGTTGGTTGGTTAATCGATTGATTGTTTGTTTGATTGTTTGGTTGGTTGGTTGATCGATTGACTGACAGACTGACTGATTGATTGATTAATCGATTGATTGTGATTGTTTGATTGATAGATTGATTGAAAAATAATGGATCTAGTGATTAAGAAATATAAACAAATATATAAATAATTATTAAATTTCTACACTAAAAATATAATGCACTGGTTGATTTGTGGATTTAGAAAATGAAAGTTTTGAACCCGAAAAATGGATTAAAAGATTAACATGGTGATAAATGTATACTAACAAGTCAATACCTTAGTAAATTTATCGCCTGGTTAATACGGTTGAATAAAAGAATTCTAAATGAAAGACAGAACATTTTTAAAATAAATAATTTTACACAGTCAAAATATACAATTTTTCAAAATAAATAAATGAATTTGAAGAACAGTACACAAAATTTGTCCCCATACAGATATTGACGAGTGTTCGAGTCCAGATTTGAATGAATGCTCCTTGCATTCCCGTTGCGAGAACATCTTTGGCTCGTACATGTGCAGATGTGATGACGGATTCAAACATTACGACTACGATGCTTTTACTTGCGTTGGTAAGAAAAAATTATATTGCCGACTGTCGTAAAATGCAAAATCTACGCACAACCGACCAACCATCAAACCAACCAACCAACCACAACCAATCAACTATTCAACCAACCAACCAGCCATCCAACCAAACAACCAACCATACATTCAACCAACCAGATATAGACGAGTGCAAGGAATGGGGCCCGTGTGATCAGGGATGCATGAACACGTTGGGATCGTATGAGTGCTACTGCAAAACCGGGTTTCAACTGAGAGAGGATAAAAGAATGTGCATCGGTAGAAATTCTTAATTTCATTTATAGTAAATTTAATTTTTAAAATTCTATTTTAAACTTTTTAAGGTTTGAAATATTCTTGCTTCTGCTGCTACTGCTATACTGCTATGAACGTTGTATTGATCATTTTTCGTTTGGGTCGGGATGGAGAACATTTTTTGACGTTTTCATTAATGCTATTAAAATTTATTCCTACCATGTTATCATTTCAATCTGGCGTAATGAAATTTTTATTTCTTGCATGAATATAGCTTTCGAAAACATTTCCTTTTTTTAATTTGATTTGACGCGTTCGCAATATGATTTTTTTTGTTACAATACATATACATACACATATATACAAACGCAGTGTTAACCCCGTAAAACTAACCACGTGCACACATCACCTCCCCCCCCCACACACATACATAAACACACCACAACACACACATACACACACATACACACACATACATACACACACATACGCACACACAAACACACACACACGTAGATATAAATGAATGTGACACACCAGTGTCTGGCAATCCGGTTTGTTACGGTTTGTGTCATAACACAATTGGTTCTTATATGTGTCATTGCCCCGCCGGCTACAATAACACTAAAGACAAGCGATTCTGCCAGGGTTTTTTTTGTTTTGTTTTTCTAATTTTTTCTAATTTTTTTGCAGTTTTGCTGATTAAATGCGTGCACCTTTTTAGCAGTGGCCTAGTCATGAGTTCGCTGTTTGTTTGTTGCTGGTTGGTTCATAGTTTGAAAAAGTTGACATCATGTTTTTTGCTCTAACCAATCCATTTTTTTCATTGGTTTTATACTAAACTGAATGTTATATGTGAAAAAGTTTGTTGGTGTGGCTGTAGTTATTCAATTTTAAAATGAAAATTTACATGAATTTTTATGGAAGAAAATTTTGTTGATTTTTGTATTAATAAAGTTTTCAAAAACCGCTTGCCTGCCTACGCCACTGCTAATTAATGTTTTGCCATCTTATGTTTTGTTTAATGTTTATAATACTCGCTGTGTGCAACTGAACTTCATAAAATAAATAATTCATCAACTAAACTTCATAAAATAAATATTTCATCATTCATTTGTATTATATACCGATATTAAATCGTTATAAGCTACCCACATTATACACTTTAAAACCCTGGTAATCCTGTTAAAAACGCTGAAAAACTCAAATAAAAAAAACGAATACTTGAATATGCTCACCTAGATTTTTGTTTTTTTTACCTCTGGCCTACTAACTTAAAAATATCTACTTTGAAGACGTGAAACTTAACGAAATTGGTTTGCATATAATGAAATGGATGCCCTATCTTTTTTGCAAACTGAAACATGTCAACACTGACTGATAACGATCAAATCTAATTTCATTTTTCACTTCTCATTTGAATTTTAGTGCTTTAGATTGAAGTGAAAAATTGTGGCTATTGTGGTTAATACGTTTTTATAGGTGGTTTTCAGCTAATATGAAATGTTAGGACATGTCACATTTTATTATAAAAAGCATTAGGTATAAGATGCTTTAATTGCAATGCAACTTCAACAAATCAATAGATTCAAATATAATCAAAAATAATATCAAATAACTCTAAATTTTAAATACAAATAAATAAATAATACATTGTAACACCGAATGAAATGATGTCACTTAAGACATAGACGAATGCAAGATGGATCCGAACCTATGTGGTGGTCCAGACGACGTCTGCATCAACACGCTCGGTGGCTACAAGTGTCAGACTGTCAAGTGTCCCAAGTCCTTCATCTTGGTCAAAAGCCGCATCTTCAATACTGAGTTTGCCATTTGTTTCTATAGCTTTGAGTTTTTGTTTTCATCTCATGATATTTTTATTTTGTTACGATTCTTTGGTAATAAAAATTTTTGGTAGGTTTCGGTCAAAATTAATTGTTTTTATTTTATTTTGAAGTCAGGACAATATTGCAAAATGTAATAATATAATTATAACTTCTGAATTAATCAAGCACTGTTATTTTTTGCAACTGCCATCTTACCACCACCATCATCGCACCTCCAGCATGAGCGTATTCTGTCGCAAGATGCAGCAAACCTGTCCATTCAACGAGCACGACTGTCTGATCATCCAATCCTTCTCCATCAACTTCATCGTCCTTGACACGAGCAAGATCATCACCCCGATGACGCTGCACGTCGTCAAGATGAAGATGACGAGGGGAAGCGAAATGAGGTACAGTCTGGAGGTGGTGTCCGCCATCGACCCTGCCACCGGATATGACGCAGGAATTGATGAAAGGATTTTCTACGCCAATAAGGTTAGGCACTAATTTTTTTAATTATCAAACACGCAAAATTATCAAACGAGTAACATTCTTTAGACAAACAAGAAATCTAATGACCATTGTTGGCACAATCAACATTCACACACCTTTCGTTAAATAATCAACCACCAAATAAGCATTCAATCAATCAATCAATCAACCACACAATCAATACACCTACCACCAACCTGCCAATAAATCAATCAAGTAGCTAACTACTTAACAAACCAACCAATCAACCAACTAGCTTCCAGACGATAGAGTAGCCATAGAGTTATACGAGCAGATAGATGAGCCGGTAGACATAGAACTGCAACTTACCATAGATCTGTACGACTCAAAGCGCAAGCACAAGGGTAAGTACATCAGCAAGTTGTACATATACGTAACCAAACATACCTACTCACCAGAAAGAAGATATGACTATTCACACTGGCGTTGATAAATTTTTGATTTGAAGACAATTATTTCTATAAAATTGATTAATTAATTGATTAATTATGTAATTAAAAAATTAATTAATGTAATTTAATTAATTTCCTAACTTTGATTTTCAAAAAATTCATTTAAGTAAATGTGATTGGTTGTTGTTAGTGTTATATTGATTGTTTTTGACTTCGTCGTTGTGGTTTTATTTGTTTTTAAGTTAAGTATTTTATATTTTTTGGTACACATACAGACAAATACACGCACACATCAACACACATACACACACACACAACACACACTCATATACTCATGTTATTGTGACTATTATCATTGTTGTTATTGTTAATTAATGTTATTATTTTTTTTCATTGTCAATACTATAAATCTCTACAAGAATAATTATATACATACTTCTTAACAATTACTTAAGATACATTTATTTTAGCCAAATAAGTTATCATCGCCACCGTTAATCATCCTCCACTCACTCACTCACTCATTGCTTAACTTAACTGCAACCATAATCTCAACTTAATTTATAACTCTTGAATGTGAAACATATTTTTTAATTTCAATTTAAAAATTTCATAATACATCAATGCGTTTATTTATTTATTGTATATTTATTGTAAACATTTGTAAATATATGATACAGCACACGCACACACACACACACACACACACACACGCACACACACTCACGCACACACGCACAAACAAACTACGCAAAAACTTATTTGTAGCTTATCTAACGAGAAGGTAAAACTTATTAATGACGAACGGTTGATGATAAAAACTCAAGAAGCTTAGGAAATTTCGTCCTTTTTACTTTTTAAATGCCTTTTACACCCACCAAAAGCATTTATTTTTGATACAGACGATCACGTTCGTCTTCGAGACAGTGTTTACTTATCTATATGAACCATGAAACTTTTAATAACGCGTTACAAACGTATACTTGTTGACAAAAAAAACTTTGAATGCATGTCACGTGCCCGATTTGTTTTGGTGAATGTTTTTTTCTCTTTTCTTTCTTGTTTTATTTATACTGCTTGTTAAAAAATAATAATTTTTTTCATATTTGTTCATTTCATTCATATTCGGTTTTTGATATCTAAGTCTTGTAGTAAAAATTATGCGCGTGAAACACACACACACACACTCAAATTCGCACACACAAACACGACTTCAGTTAATTTTGTATGATTTGTTTGTTACTTGATCACTTCGGTGAAAATTCGAATGAAAAATTATTTCAAATTGAAGAGACACAAACTTTGAAAGAATTGAAAGAAGAGAACAAATTTATGCATTATTGATTATTTCGAAATTTCAATTTTTATATTTTTCGAGATATTTTTGCAGTTCAATAAAAAAATAAGTAAACATAGTTTTTTATAATTGTTATTCTGGACAATATTTTTTGGTTCTAATTCACACGTGGTAATTATTTTATAAATGTTGAAATAAAATATTTCATTATAACACACAAAAAAACTCAATACCGGTGGTTTTCAATCATGCAACCAACCGGCGACCAGCCAACGAATGGATAAATGAGTGAATGAATGAATGGATAAATGAGTGAATGAGTGAATGAATGAATAAATGAATGAATGGGTAAATGAGTGAATCAATGTAAGAATGATTAATCAATTATATATATCAATCACACTAGCAATAAAGGCAAACATTCAGTAAGTCACTAAATCATGATTAAGGTCAAGAAATGAATGAATTCATAAGCCAATAACACAAAAAAAACGATAAATGAAATCAGAAAAAAATAATAAGTGACTTAAAACAAAGAATAAGTTAGCAATAATAAAGAAAAACATTTTAAAACGAATTATTAAAATAAATTAATTTAAATGAAATAATCAGCTTGTTAGTACATTATTCGCCAATAAATTTGGGTGGTCTCTTTTCTTTAAAGGCTTTCAGCGCTTCTACTCTATCCTTAGTTGGAATGACCTGGTGATATCATATCATATTGTATCATTTTAACTGTATCAAACTATAATTTAATTCGATTGTATCACATTATAATTGTATCATACTATCATTATCATCGTCGTCATCTAAGTTTTAACAATTAGCACAATCATTTTTTTTATAAAATCGTTAATTTTATTTTCAAGTTATTCTAAAATTAGGATAAGCGAGTGCTTGGAATGATTGAGACAACAAATGTATGGATAGGCCATTTATTGGATGTTGATATGTTGAAAGGAGTTGTTCTAAATTTTAGTTGAAAATTATCTAAAAAATGAAAATAAATACCTGGGCATAAAAGGCTTGCTCATAGGCGAGGCCAGATTTAAGGTCAACCTATGACATGAATGACCGGAAATAATATCAAATAAATAATCGAAAAATGAAATTTTTTCATGGGAACATTCTCACCAATAATTTTCAACTAAGTCAGTTCTACATAACAATATAGAATCATCGTCGTCATAATCTTCATCATCATTTTCATCGTCACCGTCATTATTTACACCAGCACCATCGTCATACTCATTAGCGTCCATTTCACCATTTCACCATCGTTGTTAATTGACAGCTACTAACTCCGTATCCTTTATCAACTGCCATTTTTGCCATCCTGATAGCTATTGGTCCCTGGAGAACAATTTACAAACATGTTGAATTTAAAAACAAAACACCTCAAGACATTATGACGCATGAATAACTGAAAAGATATTGAATGTAGAATCAAATCAAAAACAAACTGGACTAGATAGACTTTTGTGAAAACTCAAAATAAATTACAAATTACAAAATTAAATAGATAAAAACAAAATCTTCAATATTAAATCATCAATGTACTATCCAATTTAACCAACGTTAGAATTTATCATGTCAGCAACTTCCAAAGACTTCAAATAAGCTGCATTTTTTTCAGTGTTCTGGGGTACGACATAATTGGCCACGCCTATTTTGTGGGCCTCCAGGCCATCTATAACTCGGCCAGTGAATATTAATTCTTTGGCGGCTGACAATCCGATCAGCCGAGGTAGTCGCTGGGTTCCACCTGATTTCAACCATTATCAATGATAACTAGTGGACTTGTGCTACTTAGTAATGAAAAATGTAAAATGAAAAACTAATAGTATCATAAACTAGAAAGAATAGTAATAATAGTAATAGCAATAATAGTTAGAGTAATGAAAAAATAATATTATATATAATTAGAATATGATGAAAATTGATAAAAATAAACTTACCAGCTCCAGGTATTATAGCCAACTTGGTCTCTATCAATCCAAGTTTAGCACTGTCAGCTAATTTGATTAATTTGAATAAAATCAAATTGGATTAATTTGAATCAAATTTGAACAATTATGTAAAACTATTTCCTTCAAAAGTATGTAACTTGATAAAGAATTGAAATGGACTGTTAAAAAATTAAAACTCCCCACTAATGAAGAACACCACTAAACATTCATTCACATGATCAATAAATAAATTCAGAAATAATCAAAAAGCATGTTAATAACAAAACTTTCAAAGCAGAAAACTAACACAGCACTATATACACATGTTTTTTCATGTCATAGCAATTAGCAGCTCATCAAACAAGACACTGGCATCATACATATCTCAAGCAACTAACAGGCAATGATGAGATCACAGCTGAGAGCAAACTCTAAGCCTCCCCCAAGTGCCACGCCATCTACAGCAGCAATTGATGGGATGGGCAGGTCAGATATATCCACTGTTAGCTGCCTCAGTGATGCTACAAATGGTCCAATGTCTGATTCGTCCATGGCCAATCTCTCTTTCAAGTCGGCACCTAATTTATGAATTTGTAAATTTTACTATAATTAATAAAAAATATATTGTTTTTATATTATTATTATAATTATATTTTTGTTAAATGGTAAATCATGTTTAATATCAAAAAGATCAAAAAATTATTTTTAATCACCGGCACAAAAGACACCCGGTACAGAACTTCTTAAGACCAGAACTGACAACTTTTTTTCATTTTTACAGATCTCAAGTGCATCTTTGAACTATTTCAAAATACAATTGAAAATAATATTACAATTTTATATTTTTTATTCATTAATCTATTTATAATCAGAACTAATAAATATGACTTAAAAAATAAAACAAAAAATTATTATCAGTGAATATATCCCCAAAAATGATTTGAAATAGAAAAAAGTGACCTGTTTGACAAGGCTTTTGCTGATTGCATTTTTTGTTTTGAACCTGGTCAGAGTACCCACAGCTATTCCTGTTTTTAATTATATAAAATAATTATAAAAAAATCATTTAACTAAAAAAAACTAAAAAGTAAAACTAAGTAAAGTTGAGTTATTCATTATTTTCAAGTTCTGTAAATCAGCTACTAATCTATTAATTGATATACTAGTAGGAGACCAGTTAGCTGTTAGCATCAATAGAAAAGAAAAATGCTGCACCATCCAATATTTTAGCATTTATATAATTCAGAAGTTTTAAGCCAAGGCAAACATAATGCTTGCATAACCAACCAAAGCCTACAATTATCTAAAAAAATTAGGAAATTTGGAGTTATTTTGGTTCAGTTCAGCGTTCAAGTGTTCAACCTAACTGAACTTTTCAAGTTCAGTAAATTGATTAAATTAAAATATTAAATTAACTGATTAACATTAAATTAAATTAACATTAGCAACCTCATTTTCTTATGCAAAAATTTAATTTTAGCAAGCAGTGACAGCTGACAAAACAAAATGTAAACCATACATTGAGCGTAACTAGCCCTAAATTCAATCAATAGCGATCAATTTGTTTAACCTTTTCTATCATTTTCAAGGAATTCCAAGGTAAAATCCTCATCCTGGAAATTGGTGGCTGTTCGTTTTTGTTGCACACCTAAAACGTTTTTATGCAAAAACAATCTATCTAATGTTCTTAATATTATCGAATTTGATCTGAGCATATTAAAAGTTTTAACTATTAAAAATAGTTTTTATTAATAGTAATAAAAAAAATTAATTTGAACAGCGCAAAACAAAACAACCACCGGGTCGATGAACTGAATTTATAACTTTATATAGTAAAAAGCAAACCACGTATACCATTGAAGTAGACATTCAATGGTATACCATTGAATGTCTACTTCAATGGTATACTTCAATGGGTCGATGAACTGAATTTATAACTTTATATAGTAAAAAGCAAACCACGTATACCATTGAAGTAGACATTCAATGGTATACCATTGAATGTCTACTTCAATGGTATACTTCAATGGCATTCTCCATAAATATAGAATAAAATCCAGGATAACCGAGTGTCCGGTATTTACATATAGAATATGCCACATATGTAAAATATACATAGGAAATCATGTTTTCAACGATTTAATGGACAGAATAAGTATAAAATTCCATGCTCCATTATTATACGAATCGAATGAATCCGAGTACATTATCAGAATCGGCCAAGTCTGAAATTGATTTTTTACGGAACTTCGATGCGAACCACGAGCGTAGTGTTATTATCAAATTCGTTTTGAAATCTTGTTGAGCTAAAATATTTCGATAAGTGACCAACCGTCGGACATCTTCTGTCTTGCACGTAGGTACATTCATCAATTAGATCAATTAATCAAATAGTCCATCAATCAAAGATATCGTAGGCAGTGATAAGTAACAACATGCTCGCAATCAACATTTGCGTAGCGTTCAACAGTATTCACCCATGAACTAGCTTTGTAGTAGATCCCCAAGCAGAGATTTTTCTAAACCGCAATCACCCGCATCCGCACTGCTCATTATCCGCATCCGTACCACATCCGCGAAAAGACAACCTACATCGGCCGTCTTAATCTCATGTTTAAAATTAGAAGATAGCAACACTAGAAGGCAATCTATTTACAATATAATTATAATCAGAAAGCAGATAATCTGCTGAGAAGACATTTTTCAATTTAAAACCAAATGAACGATCTAATGAGTGAACCAAATGAACGAATATTGAATTATGAAAAAAAGCGCCAACAAACATTCAAGCGAAAATACCATGGATAATACCTACAAACAATTTCAAGATTTTAATATGGTAAGAAAGACACATGGTTGCTTTGCTTTTATTTGATATCATTTTTAAAAAATTCGGATTTTAAACAAACAAATATAACGAAATATTGACCGATAACAAATTATTTATTACTATTATTATTATTATATATTCGATCCTATGTTAAAATATCAATTCCCTTTCGGTTTCGATTATTTTCAGGTATAAAACTTCGTTTTTTTTCAAACGATATTTTTTTTTAAATTTTATTGAAACAATTTAAAAATTTAAATGTTAAAAACAAATTATTATAAGTCTTAAAACATATGTCATAAATTATTATAAATCTTAAAACATGTCAAAACTCAGAGAAAACATCTATCTAATTATATCGTCCAGCCGCTTCCAACATTCAATCAACTTTTTGGATGGACTAGGAGTTCTCGAAGGATAATAATCCACGTAACATGAACATTTAGTAAGAACAATTCACAACATATCATAATGGCTAAATCAACATACCAAACAGAAATTATATACATACATGCATATATAGTACAAAGTAAATCAAGAAATACCAAAAATTATATAACCAAATTAAAAAAACTAGAAACCAGTCAACATTTAATAAATGAATAAATAGACATTATTAAAAAATTGTTCAAAAAAGTAAAATTTAAGGCGACGACGAACGAGCGCCTTCGATACTTTCTGGTTGGCTGGTTGAATCTGCTATAATGCTTTTTATTTAAACATATAATCTTATTAATTATTTGTATACATGCGGATTCTAGTTACTTTATATATATATATATTATATAAATTCATTATAAAACAACAGTAATCAGTGCTACATACGTACGCACGCAGTTCTAATTTTTCTGGGAGAATTCAAAATGGTTTGAGACCACACCTTGCTTAACAACCAATTCCAAGCCGAGCTAAGCCAAGCCGAGCCAAGCCAAGCCGAGCCAATATGCGTTGATTTATTAAAATTTTTAAGCTGTCAGGTCAGAATCATCATCATCAATATCGCGATGAAATCAAATTGAAATTTTTTTATAAATTGTTGATAAAAGTAACTAGTAAAGAGTAAAATGTTTAAATTTTTCTGAGAGAATTTAAAATAATTTGAGACTACACCATTACACAATTTGAATGTGTAAATATAACATTATAAATGTATTATAACTACATCTATCTATTTCTTTATTTAGTTTTGCCTTCGTATGATATTTGGTCAAATTTATTTTATAGGAATTGAATATAACCTTTATACCGGCTAAATCACTAACAGGCCGTTAAACAACTACTGTTGACATGACGTCATTTGCCCATCCTATTTTATAAGTTTTATTTGATGTTTTTTAATTAGTCGGTCACAACCATCATCGTCGATATCGCAATGAAATCAGATTGAAAATTTTTAAAATTTTTGGAAAAAGTATCTTTATTCATTTTATGATACCATATAATAACAGTTACCGCAGACTAAACAATAAAACGTTTCGTCATAAATTAAATTATCCTTGTCCTATTTTAGTATTATTTAACCGTACAATTTTTATACTGGAAGAGAAAATTGAAAAAAAATTTTTCATCGTTCATTTTTTGACTTCGTTCTCCGTTACAGCCTTGACGCAGTTGGCCATGGTCTTTGAAGACCTGCTGATGACATCTGTCATGTAGAAATCCCGGAGGGATTGTTGGGGCGGTACCAGCGGACTGGCTGCTAATGTTTTTGGAACTGCCTACTCAGTGGGGTGGAAAAGGATTAAAGTTTAATTCAATAAGATAGAAACAAGTTCAAAGCTAACTTATTCCAATGATATAAAATATATAAGAATTTGGATTGACACAAATTGTATGATGTTATAGAAACGTTGATTCTATTTATATCACAGTGCATAACAATGAAAGTAAATAAAATAAAGCACCAGTGAACAAAAAAAAACTACAGACTTGAGCCAACTCAAACGCCTGTTTGAAATAATTTGCCTCCTCCAAGTTGCCATATTGAACTAAATTAGGTGACACTTCAGACAGACGTTGGCGCACACCATCCAGGCTGTCATAAGACAACGGGTGACCAGAAACCTATGTTTTAATTATTTAACATTTTCTAATGAAAATTTTTTTAAATAAAAGAAATAACACACTACATAACTAAGTTTAACAGTCCGATGGAGTTAAATAAAAAAATTTTATTTTAAATTCCTGATTAAAAAAGATGGCGAGTGACCTCAGACAAGGCTCTGATGATCTTCCAATCTTCCCTAGCCAGACCGGGAGGTGAGACAGCCATCCTCGTCTGCTGGGCTCTCCCCTCCGTGTTCACGTACGTCGCTGTTTTCTCCGTGTACGCTGCTCCCGGTAGGACAACATCGGCCATGCTGGCACCCACATCTCCGTGTGAACCTGAAGTAGAGGGAGTGTTGAGGAAATGAGGAAATAAATTTATCAAGATCTGCAATTACCGCTTTTTGTTAAGGTATTTATGGGATGGATTCGTCTTGAAAATGTTAGATATAATATACTCAGTGATGAATTCAACTATATATCCAAATTAGAAGCAATAGGAAAACGAAATTTAAAAAAGAATAAACACCACAAATTTAGATTTTAAAAAAATTTACAAACCCTGATAAACGATGAAACAATCTTTGGGAAAGTCATTTCTCGTGATGACGTCATCGGCTCCCAAGAGGAACAACAACTTTGGAGGATTGTCCTTGATGTGTTGGATGCCTGCCTTGTAGCCGAGGTCCAATGCAGCTACCTGGCTGGCTACCTGCCAACCATCATGAATCACATGTCACACACCACATACATTCATCCATTCATTCATTCATTTATTTGTTTGTGTTAATAGAAATTGTATAAAACATCAAAAAAAAAATAAAATACTTAATTAAACAAACAAATGCCAATAAATAATTATTACAAATCCAAAAATGTATACAAAGAATAAAAAGGACTATGGAAATAGAAGGGAGAACATTTCAAAATATAAAAACCCTATGGAGAACATTGAGGACTCTCCAATCATTCCCGCACTGACTCGACGTGCGAACGTGTTGTGCTAGTTGAGTGACCAGGGCATGAATGGACGAGCCATCTTTTCTTTGCAGGGCTGCACTGCCAACCACTATCATAGGACGACGAGCCGACGACAACGTCTGCAAGGCGTAATTGTAGAATTACAATACACCAGTATGTAATCAACTATTTAGTACATGAATAACCTCTACAATCAACCATAAAATGGTAAAACGTTTTAACAACAACAGTCTGGAACAAAAACTGACAAAACCAGATAATAACACACTGAGTCAAATTTCAAAATTGTGATTTAAAAATGACCTTGTAGAATGGATGCTTGCCAGAAAGCAGGTCAAACAAAACGTTCGGTGAGTCACCCAGAGACTATTTGAAGAAAAAAATGAAAATGTTTAAATCCAAAACACAAATTTAAATGCTATTTTGAATTAACAGAATCTTTAAAAATAGATTCAAATAAAAATATAAAATTAAATAAATAAGACAATTGTGTTCAATGATAAATCAACGTACTTCATAATCGTAGGTAAGGTTCAATTTGGGACCAATGACGCCAACTTGCAAGTCGTTATGTAACCAACTGTAATGGTTAAATGATTAAATGGTTAAATGATTAGTCCTGGGTATGACATAAAACTGCATCCACGCTGCCTTGCGTGCTTTTGAGCAAAAGGCTAGGCCCACCGCTTATAACTGGTGGTTGTCGTCAGGATGGGTGTCCGGATGTAAAAACTTTTCCCCAAATTATTCCTATGCCATCACAAAGAAAAACAACGGCCCCTAGTCCCCAGCAGGCCTTAAGTGGTCAAGGGGTGCCAAGAATCCCTGGGAAGTATGCAATAGCGGAGGGATGTTGCAGAAAAATTCAGAATAGCCCCTCTATGGTACTTAGACTTGGAACGCTCAATGTTGGATCACTGACTGGTCGCAGCATGGAAATCGCAGAAATGCTCGAGCGTAGAAGGATTGACATCTGCTGCCTTCAAGAAACCCGATGGAAATCGAATGGTGTCTGTCATGTCAACTTAGACAAAGAAAAATATAAACTATTCTGGAATGGTCAAAAGACGGCCAAAAATGGTGTTGGAATTTTTGTTAGAGAACCGCTAGCCCAAGAAGTACTGGATATTAAAAGGATTAATTCACGTCTCATGTGGATCAAGCTTCGCATAGAAAAGCAAACAATGATTATTTTTTCTGCATACGCACCACAGACAGGCGAATCAGAAGAGATGAAAAATGACTTCTGGACTGCATTCTCTGAGACCATCTCAACAATACCAAAATCTGAAACAATCCTGATTGGAGGCGATCTCAATGGCCACGTTGGAGAGAAAACAGATGGTTTTGACAACGTACATGGCGGTTTTGGCTATGGAAAACGAAATAAAGATGGCAACCGCATCCTTGAGTTTGCTGAAAGTCACGGGTTTTGTTTACCAAACACATGTTTTAGAAAGATGTTGGAACATCTCATAACATACAAAAGTGGACCATCAGCCACGCAAATTGATTTCTTCGCTGTCAAGCAACCACACCGAAGGCTGTTCAAAAACGTCAAAGTTATACCTGGCGAATCATGTTTCGCCCAACATAGACTCCTTGTGGCAGACCTGGTTGTCGAACTGTCAAAACATAAGTCTAAACAAATGCCTCGGAGAATCAAAACGTGGAAGCTGAAAAGCAATAATCATCGAAAAAAATTTCAACAGATTGTCGCCACACAGTTAGACCACCAATCGCAAGCCAGTACAGATTAGAGTACATACAAAACCGTTTTAATGAACGTTGCAACTACAGTTTGTGGGAAAACTGGTACAAAACGTCAGCATGAACGTGACACTTGGTGGTGGAATGACAATGTACAAAATGCAATAGCTGAAAAGAAAGTTGCATACAAGCAATGGCAAAAATCAAAGTCTGTAGATGACCATCAAATTTTCCGTGAGAAGAACAACTATGCAAGACGTCAAGTTGCACTGGCTCGGACAGATCAGTGCAGAGAGTGGCTCACTAAAAGCAAAGGTGAACAAATGAAATCTCTGTATCGTATAGCAAAACAAGCAAAGCGTACGAAAAAAGACATAGTTGGTGCCTCATGTATCAAAAACGACAAAAATGAGATGGTTCTTGAACAAGATGAGATCAAGCTACAGTGGAGAGAATACTTCAACCATCTGTTAAACGAAACAAATCCCATCAATGTTAACTTTGACGCTCCACCCATCGAAGGTCCGATTCCAGACATCACTGTAGAGGAGCTTACAGAAGCTCTGAAAGCTATGAAGGATGGAAAGGCAGCAAGGCCCTCTGGACTCACAAATGACATTATCAAAGCATCTGGTACTGCAGGTATCCAAACGTTACTACAACTTTGCCGTGAAATCTGGAGAAATTGCTCAACGCCGACTGAATGGAACTATAGCATGACAGTCCCGCTATACAAAGGCAAAGGTGATCCTTTGAACTGTTCATCATATCGGGGTATACGTCTGTTAGAACACTCCCTGAAAATTGTCGAAAAAGTCATTGAGAGAAGATTAACGTCGTGCATCACAATCGGAAATTATCAATTTGGTTTTCTAGCGGGGAAATCAACAATTGATGCAATTCACATCCTTCGGCAACTGCAAGAGAAGTACCTCGCAAAGCATCAACAACTATCACACATTTTTATAGACCTTGAAAAAGCATTTGATCGAGTTCCCCGTGAAGCAATCAAGTGGAGTCTACGTCGACAACTCATTCCAGAATATCTTGTTCGACTTGTGATGGAAATGTATACGAATACTAAGACTCTTGTCAGCACAACGGTTGGAAACACAGATGCATTTGACATCGGCGTTGGAGTTCACCAAGGCTCGATTCTCAGTCCACTGTTATTTATAACTGTGATGGAAGAAATTACAAAACCGATACGCACTGGTGACATTTGGAATCTAGTATATGCTGATGATATCGTTTTAACTGCCACGTCTGAGCAGAATGCAGCACAGATGTTTGAAGATTGGAACACCAGACTCGCCGATCATGTATTCAAAGTCAACATCAGCAAAACCAAAGCAATGAACACTGGTGAACCCATCCAATCAATCCCATACAATCAGCTACTGGACGATGGCCCTGTTCAGTTTGTAAAGCTGGTGTAGGTAACAATTCAATCAAGTGTCAGCAGTGTATCCAGTGGTGACAAAAACGTTGTTCAAAAATAATTGGTACTTTATCTAAAGTGTCCAATTTTGTTTGTCCTGCTTGCATCAATCCACAACAACAAATTCGAAATAGCACTGTTTTTGAAGCCATTAAAATAAAGAAAGTCACATCGTTTCAACATCTAGGGGATGTTCTGGATTGTACTGGAACAGCTGAAGCTGCCGTTCGAGCACGCACACGTGCAGCCTGGAATAAATGGCATCTCCTTGCCTCTATATTGATGCGGTGTGACATCCCACTACCACTACGATCAAGACTTTATGTGTTATATGGTGCAGAAACATGGCCAATGACAACCAAACTGGAACAACAACTTCTACGAACCGACATGAAAATGCTCCGATGGATGCAACGAATTAGTCTGAATAAGCACATCAAATCTACCGAAATCCTGCGTCGAATGCCGGCAACACCGTCTGCGGTGGTTTGGTCATGTCAAACGAAGTGGAAACAGTGCCATAACTTCTCTTGCAGATGTTGAAGTACCTGGCACACGTTTAGATGATATAAAGAACGAATGCCGGCAACACCGTCTGCGGTGGTTTGGTCATGTCAAACGAAGTGGAAACAGTGCCATAACTTCTCTTGCAGATGTTGAAGTACCTGGCACACGTCCTAAAGGCCGTCCAAAGAAGTCCTGGTCACAAACAATCGAGCAAGACATGAAAGCTCTAAATTTAAATGAAATGAATACAACTGATCATCTAATTTGGCGCAAAAAGTTGATGGCAAAGAAAACAACGTCCTACCTCGGGAAACAGGGTCTCTGGACGCAAAACGAAGATTGATTGATTGATTGTAATGGTTAAATGATCATTCTTCTAAAATGAACACATCAAAAACGAACAAGTTACACAATTTGGGATTAAAATTACAATTAGGCAAGAATGAAGAATTAACATGCACATTTCAAGTACTCAGTACATTCACTCAGAAGCAGACCTCTTTCTGATGCGGGCATTGAAGACGGGGGCTTCGTAGCGAGGATTGGTTCCCACCAGAAGCAACATGTCCGCCTCTTCAACTCCAGCAATCGACGTGTTCATCAGGTAGTTGGATCTCAGGTCGGTACTGTAATTAATTAGGTTAGCATAAGAAAAAATTCAGGCAAAAAATTTGAATCAATATTGGCAGCTATTTATTTATAAATGCATAGGTTATTGTTCATTTTAACATCTGCCAGTGCAAATTCAGTAAAGAATAAAAAAAAACCAACAAACCCGGCAGCGTCGTTAGGAAATGTTTCTTCAGTGCAGAGTGATTCACTCCCCAACTTGTTGACAAAATCCTTCAAAGCTACAAGCGCTTCAGCATCACTTTGACCTCCGGCAACTGCTGCCACATCACTTCCTTTGACGCTTAACATCTGCGGTGAGGTGGTTCATTTGTGATTTGAATGTAATCTGGTCAAAACATTGAAACCTGGATTAAAATCATAAAAAAGCATTAATTTTTATATAACGAAATAACAAATTATAACCAAATTTTTGTACGTAGATGAGAAAAAAAATTAATAAAAACATGACATATGGCCATATAAACTAAGCAGACAGACCTTCTGGACAACTTTGAAGAGAGCTTGCTCCCAGTTGCATGGCACCAACTGATTCCCATCCTTCAACATAGGAGAGACCAGCCTCTGCTTCTTCAATCCATCGTATGCAAAGCGAGTTTTGTCCGATATCCACTCTTCATTTATCTCCTGTTCAGTTTTGTTATGACAAATGATGCTGTCGTCATACAATAGATGATGCTGCTACGATACAATCAATACATGATGTTGTATTGTAGGTACGTTTTTGTGGGCCAGTTTTTTATATTTTGTGCTATTATAGTTAAAAATTATTACATCTGTAATAGAAAATAATAAAATCATGAAAAAAACAATCGCAATAAACAGTAACAAAAAAGAATTCCATAATTATACATATTGAAATAAACAAAGTTTTTCACAAAATAGGGGACAGTTGGAAGGAGGAACCTCATTGATCCTGGGCAGCACCCTCATGACCTCTCCAGTTCGCGTGGACACGACAATGTTGCTTCCCAGGGCATCCATCACGTCAATGCTCTCCACTTTCCTTCATTGCATTGTTATCATGGAAGTTTTGTAATCACATTCACCAAGTTTTACATGCACACTTAGGACAAATTTTACAGCCAAACAATAAAAACAAAACATCTATTAGCGATAATAGCACACAAAGAAATAACAACAGACAAAGTCAAAGAAATATTGAATAGTGTTATTAGTAACAACAAATCCAAAATTTATCATCAACTGAAAAATTTAAAAAAAAAAATAGAAAAACATCCATCACTGCATACTGGATCTCCCATGGTCTGGCTGTGAATGAGTATGGCTTGGAGGTGAGGGCACCAACAGGGCAGAGGTCGATGATGTTTCCAGAAAGTTCTGATTGGAAGAGCTTCTCGACATACGTGCCAACCTAGCAAAAAATATTCACAAGCTATTCATAAAGTCAGTGAATGTGTGTGATGTATGTAAGAAAAATTTAATAGATAAATTAGATACTTCATGTCATCAATTTGGTAAAAGTGAAGAAAAACTAAAAAGAGCAAGCACCATCAATTCAAAGATACAAAAACAATTTTAAAATAGGTACAACAAATAAAATAATAAAACTTGAAAAAAAGAAGAAGACAGCAAGCATAAACTTCACCTGCATATCACTACCTCTGCCTGTCGTTCCGAGATCATCCACACCCGCCACCTCAGAGGCAAACCTTCAAAAAATTAATGTGGTGGTTGCTGCTGAACGAACAAGACAAACCGTTGAGATACACGATGATATAAAAATCATTAAAAAGTTAATTAAATAAAAATAAAAATCTTAATTTCTTTCACCCATCTCAACCTTTAAAATAATTTCAAGAATTTTGAAAGCTATCAAACCACCAAAAAAATTATTTTATGAAAAATTTCCATATTATGACAAAAACGATCAATACATTAACAACCGGCCAGACAAGTAGCCAGACAAGCAGCCAGACAGGCCAGTTATCAAAGCTATCAAACCACCAAAAAAATTATTTTATGAAAAATTTCCATATTATGACAAAAACGATCAATACATTAACAACCGGCCAGACAAGTAGCCAGACAAGCAGCCAGACAGGCCAGTTAGTCTAGACATGCATTTGTATAATGTTTTTTTATTATCCAATACCCAACCTGATGCATCTAGTGCAGTGTATGCATCTGGTCATTATGGTCTTAACCAAGGGCCCAATGTCTTTGTCCTCTACTGCCCTGTTATATATGTTTGTATGTAACGTATGTATGTACGTACATGTGTGTGTGTGTATGTGGGTGTATGTTTCTCTGTGTGCGCGTGCGTGTGCGTGTGTGTGTGTTACCTCTTCCCGGTGAAGTGAATATCAGTGAATCGGCTTCTATCACTACCAAAGACCATCGATTGATCCTGTATAATAATCGAACAAATGAAAATGATGAATATGATGAGAATGATGATGATGGAAAATGATGAAAGTAGATTATTACACCAAATTCTGATATCAAAATGATGATGAAAAACAAAAAAAGATCACACCAAAGAATGATATTTGATATCTGATGATATAAAAACGAATGAGTGAAAGGAAAAAATGAAAGAATGAAACCTGCAAATCACATTCCCCTCCTTGATCACAAATTGGGCAGTCTAATGGATGGTTTACCAACAAAAATTCCATAACCCCTTCTCTATAGGGTTAATTAATCAATTAATTAATTAATCAACTAGTAATTGGCTAGTAATAATGATACCCAGTCAAATCAGTAAACCTAGGTTGAATTGAGATAAACAAATTTTAAAGCGTTTTTTAAAGTTTTGAAAATGTTCAAACCCCACCTAGCTTTCTTAGACAGTTCGGAGTTTGTTTTTATCTTCATCCCTTTCCAAACAGGCATAGCACATGAGGCTACAGGCTGTCAGTTGGCGAAGGTTTTCAAAATTAAATATCTTTTTTTAGAAAACTAAACATTCAAAAAATGACTAAACACTAGAAACAAGAACTTAATTTCATTAATTTCATACCACCATCTTCACATTTATTTGGGATTCAAAGCCACAAAACTATGTTTGGAACAAGATCATGACATTATTTAAATGAAAAGACAAGTTTTCTTTTTTTAAAACTACATCCCAATTTAAGAAATATCATTTCATTTAAATGCAATAATATGTACTGTACATGTGTATTTTGTACTGAAGCAAATAATACCTTCATAGATTTCTCAACCTCCACCAAACACATCCTGCAGTTTCCGGCAATGGAAAGCCTTTCGTGATAGCAGAATCTCGGTATTTCAACTCCGGCTACCGCACACGCCTTCAGGTTTGAATTTGTTAGAATTATTATTCTCTGAGTTTTTTTTTAATTTTGAAAATTAAACTGAACAAAGAATAGAAAAAAAGAACCAACAAATAAATAAATAATACATACTTTGAATGTCATAATTTTTATATTTTTATAATTACATTGTTATAAACAATAAAATAATAATTCTGCCATTGAAATCATGAGCAAGTATTATAAACACACCTCTGAACATAAACTCACCTGGAGTACAGTACAAGAAGGATCCACCATAACTGGCTTGTCGTCAACAAAAACTTCAACCTTATTCGATGGTGGGGCGGTGGTTGTTGCTGACATAGAACGACCTGTAAGTTGGGTTGAAAAGAGAAGATTAGGTGTCATAGAAATTTCAGAAAAGTTAGTTTTGTGAATATTAAACATAAAAGATAAAAATTCTCTTGATGAGAAAGGCATTATAGAGTAATTGACTTGAATAATAATTTAAAAGAAAAAAACCAAATAAATATCAATTGATTTTCTTCTTACCGAAAATTGAAATGACATTCTTGGTTTTGAAGCCATTCTTCCCAAATGGAAGTAATCGCAACATAGCTGTTGCCATAACTTATTAAAAGTTAGAAAATTTTGGACAAATTATTAAATGTTTTAAATAAAATGTAATCCATCAAGCAATATAAACATAATTAAAATATAACAACAGAGTATTTAATTAAGATCTTAAAAAAGATTAAATGTTTTAAAAACATATTTCATTGATAAATAACTTTTAATATAATAATTAATCTTGAATCTTAATCAGAATTTTCTCCATCAACCAACAGATCAATCACAATAAGATTTAGGACGAGATCAGATATCAGATCAGAGAGGTGAGTGACCAGACAGCTAATTAAGTTGAGATTCACTGACTTTACTTAATTTTTCTTATAAATAAAACAACTTAACAACTTATTAAAGCACTCAATAAATTTTTAATCAAACATCTATTTATTAATTTAATGAGCTTTTAACATATCCTGATCTAAAATTTAATTCAGTAAATTAAATAAAAGTAATCAGCTCAGCAATCAGCTCAACTCAACCAGCAAAAAAAGCAGAGATTGTTTTTCAGATTTTAAAGGACATACGGCCAAACAACAGCCAAATGATTCATGACGTGCTTTTTAACAAAATTCCAACACAAATGAATTTAATAAATTAAATATCATTAACAAATTTCACAGAGCTTACGGTTAAAAAACAACTGGAAGGTCGGCAGAAAATTAGAAATAAAACTATTTTTTTACTTTTAAACAGCAGTTAAGATGGCACCGCTTAATTTAATTTAGCTCCAAAATTTAAAGGTGATCTCATTATTATACATAACTGTATAGATTGATTTAAAATAGGTAATATTTGTTTTAATATTTGTTTTAAACAAAAACAAATATTTTTTATATAGATTAAAGTTTCAAACAATTTCAAATGGCTTACTAGCTTCAAATTAAACTACATTACTTGGAAATTGTGTCTAGATGAAGTTTCACTGACATAATAAATTGCTTGAATAGTTGTTGCTTGAATAGTTCGAATAATTTTCGAAATCTAGCACTGGTGAAAACATCATTTGTGAAAACATGGTTGTTGGATATAACAGCAAGAAACATGTATACAGTCAATGTAGAGCGCGTAGAATTGATTATTCATCTAATTGGGATGATAGCTATCCTGAAAATGAAGAAGAAACAATTAAGCAAAATTCTTTGTATTGTATCGCATGGTTAAAAAGAGCAGAAACAAAATGGTCATATTGAAATGTTAAAAAAGTGATCCTGGTTTTCTAACGGGTTTATATTATAGTACTGCGATCAGTTTCGGAATCGTAATTTATAAAAAGCAAAAAAATAAAAACAAAATAGAGGAAAATTGGTATATTCTGTAGATTAACAACTTTTCAAAAAAAGAAAAACTAAAATTTACTTAACTCAAGTATATCGAAATGTGACGAAAAAAATTACAGGAGCATCTAGCTCCATCAACATGAGTTTTCTGCAGATACTGCCGTGACTTTCATGGGCAACATTGGGCAGAAAGTTAAGTTTGATTTCTGAGAAGTTTTCTCACAAATTCCATCTTCTTGAATTTAATTTTCCTTAGAAAAGATTGAGGATAACAACAAATTCTCCATACTATTAAAAATTAAATCTATTGAGGATTTGAATCTCGGTGAAAATCTTGAAATAACTATATAACAATTGAGTTGATTCGATTATGGCTGTGTTTGTGTTATTCGTTTGTTGTGTTTGTTGATCATATTGGATGGCGTGCACACACGCACACACACACACACACACACCACAAACACACACATACAACACGCACAGATTAACGCACTTTTACATACCACAAACATACATTCATACATGTTGCAAAATAGCTTAACTTTATTTAAACATTTTATATGGTATTATTTACAGCACGTAAAAGCAATTAAAGGGAAAAATTTTTTTTCCTTATAAGTCAGTCAACAGACTAATTTTTGCGTGCAATCGAGGCTGATAATTCTCTCGCTCACTCTATCAGAGCAACTGTCAATCACTAATTATTCAATCGGCAATCATTGAGTTTATAGACTCTCAGAAATAAAACATATACCAACATTTTATATTTTCTATGAATTTTCAAGAAAACTCGATTTAATTTTTATCCAAATGATAATAAATGCATAAAAACAAATTTTGATTTAATCAAATTTTTTGATTCGTTGTGAAATAAACATTTTTTTGTCTTTAACATTTTACCAAACAACAATTTATTACATTTTATTTCTTCAAATTTATTTATTAATTTAATTAATCAATTAATCAATAATTAACGATTAATTAGTTACCTAATTAAATAATACTAAAATAATGCATGCGTAATAAAATGAAATGAAAGTAACTTAAAACCGAAAAATTCGAAACTTTTTTTTATCGGCATTATCACTACTGGTGGAAAGAAATAATTTTCTTCATTTTTATTTACACTGAGTACTTCCTCTCCTTAAAATAGCAGGAATGAATATCGCTTTCCACCACGTCAAACAAATACTTGCCATTCTCTGTTGTTCCCACAGATAAGTTCACTCATTCATTGAAAAAATGCATCCAAACTAAATGCAACTTACCCGCATACTGATAATAATTTTTTGTATTCGTTTCAACATTAGGTTAGTCTTTTTGTATGTGTATATAAATTTACGTACAATTTTAACAGCGTAATGGCGTATTTCTGAAACGTTTCAACTGGCATATTAACTTTTTTAAAATGAAAAATTTAGGAATAAATAGTAAATGGTAAAAAATATATATAAACAGGTGAATGATTGAATGAACGAATAAACGATTGAATGAACAAATATCGAATGAATGAACAAATAAACGAATGAAAAATGAATGTAGAATGAATGAACGAACCATTCCACAGAATGTTGTTTATGAACGTGATGGCTGGCGCGTTGATTGAAAGGTGCAATTTTTAGGGTTTTGTTACGCGTTATCGTTCCTCAACTACAAGCATTTGAAGTATCATATATAGGATACATGGTTTTACATGCATATATAAATATATATTGATATAAACATATCTACATACGGTTGAATATATGTCTAAATTTTTAAAGATTTTTTTTTTTTATAATGATGAATACCCATACGGAGAAAGGTATACATGGAGTATTGGATCGCGCCTATCAAGTCAGTATATTATATTCTTAAGTTATGATGCTATGCCTTAGGCTTTACTTACTAATGTTGTTATGTATGTATACATTATATATACGGTATGTATACATTATATACGTGTGTGTGTGTATATATATATATATATATATACATATATATATATTATATGTAAATATGTATATATCCAATAAATATCTTATGATGTCTTTTTAATTTTCCTTTTTTATTGCTCATTCTCGACAAATGAGAATTCGTTTGTGTAATTGTCTGTTATTGCGTCAGTGTGTCTTTGTTTGTATCCGCGAAGAATGTCTGTAATTGTAATGATTTGTAAATGCGTGGCTGTAATCGTAAATTGTAATGATCTGAAGATGCGTGATTATGAAAAGTTATCTGCTCTGCAAAGGAACACAAACGATCACACACCACACACACCACACACACACACACATTTATAAGTATGTAACCAATGTAACATAACGAATTTTTATTTCATTTAAACTAATATTTATTGATAATAAAGTATATTATTATAGCTGTATTCATGTGTTAAACAGCACGCAGATGTTTGCAGACCGTTTTCGCAGTGCATAAAGCAATAAGTTTGCCAGACGGCCTGTAAGCATTTGTACCTGCAAATAAATCAGCATTGAAGATCTTTGGTCCGGCAACAAGTACTTCAGGCAAGATGGATGGAGCTGAAATGGATTTGAAATTACATCAACAAATAATTTTCAACAATCCGTTGATTGCTCACTCTTCTCCGCCAACTGCATCGTTAAAAGACCTAGAAAAAAAGTTATTTTGTTTATTTGTTATCAATATGTATCAACAATAAACGCATGCATACACAGAGAATGTACACATTTGTACTGACAAATTGTATACATAATAAAGTTCCGACCGAAGCGAATATTTCTAGCTTCATAGTACCATTTAAGGTACCAAGCCAACCAGATATGTAAAAGGTAGTATGTAACAACTAACTCCAACCTCTTAAAACATAACATTATAATTACTAATCAGTCCTTCTGAAGTCTTCAATTTGCCCAATTACAAACACTAATTGAAGATCGTGCGTTTGAGATTAGAACGATGTTCTCCCTATCTAGAAGAATGTGTGCGTGTGCGTGTGTGTGTGGTGTGTATGCATGTATCATACGACGCGTGTTTGGGAATTAAATTTATTTCCTTTCAAAAATTTAGCAGTTGTTGTGTTGCTTTTGTAGTTGGTGGTTATCTGGTTTCTACTGCTTTCTATTCATTGATGACGTCACTTATGACGCGATTCGATCCTGAAGGAAATTCGTTTTTGAGATTTAGTTTGAAAGTAAGAAGAGGTGGTGCAAATTGTTTTAAAAGTTTAAAAATTATTTATATTCCCGTTAATATTATTAGCCCCAGAAATTTAATTAAAAGAGCTTTCATATATAAATATATTTTATGATATTTTTTGCAAAAATTATACCCGCTATTGATAATAGAGGTGCGGGTTTGATAGAGATTACCATTTATTGTTTGTGGGGTCCTTATCATCCTTACATAAAATTATCCTTACATACATAAAATTAACATTACAATACGTGTTGCGTGTGTATGTGTGTTTGCCTGTGTGTGTTTGTGTGTGTGTGTGTGTTTTTGTGTGTTTTGTTGGCATTTTCATTTAGTTTTATTACTATAACTTTCGTTTTCGCAGTTAGGTTTTTTTTTATTCTTTGTTCTATATGGCTAAAGCATTATATTATTATAAATCATTATAAAACAACAACAACTCACTTGGGTGTTTTAAGTTTTAGAATTGTAAAAGAAATCTGAAAAAAAAGAAAGATTTGTCTTCTAAAGTTAACATCTGGGGTTACATTATTACATCGTATATAACTACAAATGGTTAGGGGTTTCTTCCAATGTTGTATTTTATATCCCAACCAACCTTATATTACCACTATTTTAATATATTATATAAAAATTTTGAAAGCAAAATGAATTACTTCAAGTAGTTTAATCATAATATTTATTAGAGAATCAGGTGGAGTAGTTATTATTTTGGAAAAAAAAGGTGAAACTAAGTCGAGATATATTATTTATTTGGTCAGTGTGTGTGTGTGTGTGTGTGTGTGTGTGTGTGTATGTATGTATGTATGTATGTATGTATGTATGTATGTATGTATGTATGTATGTATGTATGTATGTATGTATGTATGTATGTATGTATGTATGTATGTAAGTGTTTGTGGAAAAAAAACTTAGAAAAGCTTGACAGGGGAGATAAGAGAATAAAAGATATATTAATGCATTATAAAATTTCTATTACAACATATATGACTTTATTGCATGTAAAAAATCCATTGTGCTGTATATTTTATCTGTTCTATTGGGTTATGATACTATATCTACTTATTTCACCGTATCTATCTATATGTATCATTTTTTCCTTGGTGTTCTATCAGAAATTTTTTATTTATTTATTGCTAGTTTGTTTTTCTACGAATATTTCCATCAATAAAATAAATAAATATACAGCTACACATACTCACAAGCATGTACAAACATACACACGCACGCACATACAAACATACACATGCAAATACAAACATACACACGTACATACAAACATACACACACACGCGCGCGTCAGACAGGTTTAGTTAGACACGTGTATGTATGATTTTTCCAGATCTTTTCCAGATAAATGTAGGGATGGATGAGTTGGTGGTGTGTGTGTTTGTTAGATTGATAATAATATTTTTCTCTCATTAATAAATAAAAATAAGAGGAAAATAAAAAAGAAGAGATATATCTAAACAATCCACTAACAAGGTAGAGATGATAAAAAAATGTAGTAGATGGATGGATGGATGGATGGATGGATGGATGGATGGATGGATGGATGGATGGATGGATGGATGAATGGATGGATGGATGGATGGATGGATGGATGGATGGATGGATGGATGGATGGATGGATGGATGGATGGATGGATGGATGGATGGATGGATGGATGGATGGATGGATGGATGGATGGATGGATGGATGGATGGATGGATGGATGGATGGATGGATGGAATGAGAAGAAAAAGGAATAAGAAATTTATTTTCAATGTAATCATAAGATTTAAAAAAACAGTTGAAGAAGTACAGCATAATTGAAACATCAAAACAAAATCATAAATCAGAGGTGCTACAAACAACATTAATAATAGTAATAATAATAATTACTACTACTACTACTATAATAATATTACTAATAATGAATATTAATATTATTTCTGTATTTTAAAGAGTTAATCATGGGAGTTATGTTCATTTTTGGTCATAATTACAACAACCGGTTAAGTTTTTTAATTAATTAATTAATCAACTAATTAATTATTTTGCTGATTTTAATAATTAACTATTTATATTTTTATTTTAATCTATTTAACTAAAAAAGAATTTGTTAAGTTTCGTTCACTATTGCATCAATTAAGAAATTCATTCATTCATTCAAATCGCATACGCGTATACATATTCATACATTCAGTCATTCATCCAACCGTTCATTCGTTCGTTCGTTTGTTCGTTCGTTCATTCATTCATTCGTCCATTAATCTACGAGATCTCATAATATTATTACATTATTAGTTGTATTATTGTTGCAGATTGGTTTTTTTCTTTCGAGATGTTTTTATTCCCATAATAATAATAATAATTATTATTATTATTCTTATTCTCATCATTAATATTATTACTAGTTTATTGTTTTGCTGTTATTATTATTATTCTTTTTATAATATTGTTATAATCATTGTTTATCTTACATCTGAAATCAAAACACTTTTCATTTTTGAGCAATGAGGTTTTCATTATATGTAACGTTGCATAACTTGTAAATAAGAAGTATCAGTGCGTGTGTGTAGAAACTCGAACATAACCAGAGTTCAGCGAGAGTCTTCAGAGGAAGAGTTTCCGTCAACGAGTGTTTCGACTCTCTAACTTTCTAACACACTCGGGAAACAGGGTCACATCCAAAGATCAGTTGGATGTCTCTTGCAGAACAAACAATTTGCCTCGCTTTGAAATCACCTCTTTTTATACTGAAATATTGTGTCGGCGTGCCAGACAGTTCACAAATAAACATATCACGATGTGAGTTATATCGACGAGCCAATTAACACGCTAAGCCCAAACAGGGAGTGTGAGTCATCGGATGTCTTTTTCTTCCTACATAACCAAATCCAGTAAGATGCTTGTTCGGCTGTATGTCCTATGTCCTTCATACAACTCGATCGTCTTTTATCTGCCAAACCCAAATCCTTCAAAAAGCTGTACACTGAACAACCAGCAACACCTCTTGCACCGACCTCAACTGCGTACAACAAACACCTCAACCCACTTTGTTTTATCACACTAACAAGCTCTTCATACTTGGCTGTTTTTATAGCGAGATTTGCCACTATATTAGCCTCATACGGTGCAGTCAGTTTGACTAACATAGTCTGCTGTCTGCTGTACCACCACTTCGGGTCTCGCTTCTGTATCCTTTATGAACGATGGGTAGTTCCTCATGCCTTTCAAATCTGCCATGACCTTCCAATCTCAGCCGTTATCAAAAATACGTACATGTATGTATGTATGTATGTACGTATGTATGTATGTATGTTGTGTATGGGTATGTATGTACATATGGATGTATGTACAACATACAAATAATATGTACACGGTTTATAAATCAATTTAAATTTATTTTTTATGGAAAAAATATTGTCGTCAATCAAACAGAAAATAAATAAAAAATGAAGATCCTTTCGATATTAACCTATATAAAAATGTCGTTTTGATAACATGAATTCGTATGTATGTATATATATATATACCAAATGATATAATTAATATATATGTATGTATATATATATATATATATATATATATATATATATAATTATAAATATATTAAGGTTTAACATAACAAGGCGTTCTTACATTTTATGGAATGAATGTGTTACAATAACCTACATGTTTGTGCGTGTATGTGTGTGTGCGTGTATGTGTGTGTATGTGTGTATGCATACATTGTGTGTATGTATACATGCGTGTTTATGCTTATGTTCATGTTGTATAGTTTTATTTCATTGCTTTATTTATGCCACCTACTATTCCATAAAAGAAATCTCAATTGAAATGAAATAAATAAAATTACATAAGCGATTGCTTTGATGAGCTAGCGTTATGAACACGAACAAGTCTCATGTTTTTAAACGGATTATCAAGGCAACCAGATTATTAAGTATATAATAAATATTAATTTTGTATAGTTTTACAATGTGATATTCATAAATTTTTTACGTAAATAACATATATGAACTTTAATATCAATAACACTAATTATATATTAAATAGTTAGAGTTCATCCAAAAAAGAAGATTTTTCCAAAAAATTTGATAAACGCTGATTAATCGCCATGAATGATGATGGTGTTTCTATGCGAGCCGAGAAATTCTTGCTAACTGCTTAATGTTCAAAGTTATCCAAGTTATTATATCATCCTAGATAGTATATCATCAGAATTAAATTATCTTATCATCACATTACTATCACTTAGGTCGTATCACCTTAATTATATAGTTTCATTAATATCATCTGACTTCTATCATCTTATTTATCTTAAATATATCATTTTAATAATATTATCTTAATTATATCCTTGTACTAAAATAATCTTAACTAATTTTATCTTAGTTATTATATCATCTTAGATAGTATATCATTTTACTTATATCATCTCATATATCATCTAGTTATATCATATTATCAGTTTATGCTTTACACAGCAAACAACATTTCAACGAAAGCTTTAATTAAGTGTCAAATATTCAAAGCAATAAATCATTTTATTAATCACATCGGTTTTATTAATTATTATTATTCTATTCTTGTATAAATATATCAACTAGGTTGTTAAATATCAATTAAATTCCTATTTTGTTTTATAAATTTAGTTCATGTGAGTAATTTGTAATATTTGTGATACTAATTCAAGCAAATTTAATTTAATTTAATTAATGTACAACTATTTTTTTTTATAGTTCTATAAAAAAAAGGTGTATAAATATTGAACGGGAGCTTTAAAGGCACATTTCAAATACCAAACAAGAAATAAAGTTAACAAGCCGCTGCGAAAAACAAACTTTAAAATAATTAATTATATGAATAAATAAATAAATAAATAATAAATAGCAAATAAATATTAATCAGAGAAATATAAAATAAATATAAGGATCAATTACAATTTTGTTCAAAAAGTAACAATGTGGCATCCTTTTAAAACAGCGGGTCGCTATGTTCTTCTTCCATTTTTTCATTTCAAACTGTTTCTATTAAATTCATCAAGAGTTTTTCAATTTTTATCGCCAATTAAATAAATTGTGTACACCTAAACCTTACCCTAACTTCGCTAAGTTTTGAAGGCGTGCCTGGTATTGATGTATACCGGCGTATTTTAAAGGAATACCACGAACTATTTTCTTTAAAAAAAAACCGCAGATTAACAAACATCAATTTAGATCATTTGACAAGGACAATTGCGAAAGAGCACTTTAAACTAAAACAAACAACAAACTGACAATTCATTAATCAAGTTGGTTTTCTTTTCACTGTCACATATACATTTACATGTACATAAAAAAAGTCAAAATGAGCTCAATTTACATTTCTTGACTGTTCATTCACGAAGGGAATAAAAATTTTTACACGAACATTTTGTTTCAAATGAAGTGGTGAACGATGATAGGATGACAGACTTCACGCAGACTTCACGCAGACTTCACGCAGACTTCACACAAAAATGAATGGACAACTGAATGATTGCGTGGTAAAGCAATGAAATGTTCATCTTCACGATATCTCCCCGCCATCATCCACTTCCTGGTCGTCATTGTTCCTGGCTCCGATCATCGGTTTGTTCTTATAATTATCCCACAGCGCTGATACAATATCCGCGACAACGAGGTCTGTCGAATTCTTGGCCACTAGTTTCAATACGAACACTCCGTCCTGTCTTAGATACATCTGAGCGAATTTTCTGGATAGTTTTCTGTCGCGATCGCTGTCTCTGTTCAACTTTCCCATCACTTTCAAATGTTTTCTGACGTAGCGGATTCGACTGTGCCTGAAGCCAACCAGCCAGATCCATCGGAGCAAGCTGATGATGGTTGCAGCGGCCACAAGGACCATCCAGAACCAGAGGAAAAGATAAATTTTCTCGTTGAAAAAATTAATCGGCAGCACGCATTGGACGGTATGGTTGTGCGTGTTGCCCAGGACGTGGATCTTAAAATCGCACAACGTCGTCAGGGGGAATCGAACCGAAGGCTTCACCTCTTTTCCCAGAACAATGTCTCTAATCACCTCGACACCGTACAAGTGATAGTTGGTACCGAGGAATAAATTCAAAATAAATAACTGACACACGAGGTTGGCTAAATACATAACTTTACTTATCAAATAAAGTGTCAGCAAATAATTACCCTGCCTATTTCCGCAAATTAGGAACATTTTCCTGGCCATGAAACGTCTGAGACCTCCGCAGCAGCCCCCCTGGTACTCCCGCTGGTAATCCAGGTAGTGATCAAGATGGCGAATCATGTATTTGATAGTTTTGTCTCGCCTCTCGGGGTACAAAGCATTCTGAATGGTTTCAGCTGCTTCTACCAAGTTGTTAATATTTATTCCGGATCGCTCACTAAACACTCGCCAGAGCAGACACGGCAAATAGAAGAAGAAAGCTTGAAGTAACATGACGAGTGGCACCCATTGATAGTAACTAATTACTTTCTTTACGATGTCCTGTTGGCCGACTAAGGTATTTTCAGGTACGGAGTAAGTGTACGAAATCCAGCAAACTCTGTTGGCGTACTCACCTTGGTTGGGAGTGAAGTGTCCGGGCATCCAGCAGTGTATAGGTTCGCCGACGTACTGAGATGTGCTGATGATGACCATGAAGATGAAGAGGAAGATGACGCTGTACTGGTGGTTCATCCTGTCCACTAGATCGTCGTCGTTTCGGCTCGATTTGAAAACCTTGCCAATGGCAGTGAACATTCCCTCCAGCATCATGTCTCTGTGCTCGTGATCCTTTTCTTAAAGTTGCTATCTTAAGGTATGTGCTGTTGGAAAGTGTTGATGTTGTCGTTGATGTTGTTTCGTTGATGCTGTAACAATCACTGAAGTGGTGCTGGTGCTGTAGAAGTTCACCTTTGATTTTGCTGATGTTGTTGTTTCTGTTGTCAGTTTTATTCAAAATATTAATGTTGTCGATGTTTTTGTTTTCAATGTTGTTTCTCTCGATGCCAAGTTTTTTTTTGATTAAAAAATGTTGTTTTGTTTCGTCGGGTTTATTCGATTGAAGAAATGTTTGATTAGTTTTTTTGGTAGTTGTAAAAAGTTAGCTGATGGCGATTACGATAACAATTATGATGACGACGACGACGATGGTGGTGCTGAGACTGTTATCTCTATGGTTGACGTCAATCTTTGGTACTGACCATATATTACCAGCATATATGTCACTCAAAAAATTTTTCTCAAATATGTTCTATCCAACGATGAGGTATTGTGGTGGCTTCAATGTTCAAATTCTGTTTCAAGCGGTATAAGTAATTTGGTTAGTACTTCAATGAAGATATTTTTTTAACTCAGTCGCGTTTTTTGAAAAAAAACTGGCGCATTGCAACACCAACAATAATTATAATATCTATAATACAGCTATTATAAATAAAATTGCATTAGTATTTAATTTAGTAATATTACAGAGTCAATTTGAATAACAAAAATACACTAGAGTGTTAGATGAAGGAAAAAATTTTTGTTGGTTTTAATTTATGGTTTTCAAGCTCACACACCCGTGAAATAATTTTTTCTTGTTGAATAAATACTATTTGAGATATTCCAGTTCATGTTGATGCTACGAAAACATTCCATACATTATAACAACCCAGAGATAAACAAATTTTTCTGTATAAAATTTCTTCAATCATCTACAAATATATATCCTCACATAGATAAACACCTACATATGTTGCATACATCGGGCATATACATACATTTGATTGTATTAGTTTGGCGGGTATTACTTTCACATCACGTTGCTCTGCTCCGTTGTATATATTACCGTTTTCAAACCGCAATTTTGCTGAGCTCAATTTTCAGTTACGATAATGAACGTTGGAGAAAAAAAATGTTTATTACCCGTGACCGTTGCAAAAAAATCTCTTTTAAATTTTTTTGCAAAAATTCAACTTTTTTAAATGCCTAACAATTTAAGTGGTAAGTAGGATTGAGCGTATAATTGATAATACTTGCACTTAGCAAGTTTAAACGAGTGGATTGTTTTTGTTTTCGGTGTTTTTTTCTAAACGGGAAAACACTTCTGTTTTTTATTGTTTTTATTTGACTGGTTTTTTGTTTTTGAAACGAAGTTTTGATAAGACGATTGGTCAGATGTATAGAGTGGAGATATTTTTTGCTGATGTTATTGGCTGATTTTGTTGTTAGTTGATGTCGTTAGTTTAGTTATTGCTGTTTCTCCATGTTGCTGTCATTATCCGTTTACGGTTTTAGATTTTGCTATTTTTTGTTACTTCTGTTGCACGTTGTTGTATGTTGTTGTTTGTCTGTTTGTTTGTTTGCTCGTTCGTTTGTTCGTTCGTTTGTTTCTAATTTTATTCGTTGTTGTTGGTTGCTGTTTGTTGACGTAATTAAAGCAACAGATACTCAAAGCTGATGTTGATGATGATGTTAATGTGATTGTTGTTTATAATTTATACATCATTAATCAATTAATCAATTGACTTTTAGCATTTACTAAGGTTAAGCATTCGCGAATGGATGGCTGTAAGTATTAGATATTTATACATATAAAAATATTTATCCGAAGTTAAACTTTCTCGCTGGCAATTGAGTTGATTTGTTGTTTTTTACGCAGCTATTTTTGTCTAAAAAATGTTTTTGTAGTTCAAAAGTCGTTGTTCAATTACTATTTCAACGTGTCTCTATGATAACGCGAATGTTTTACCGTTCTTATCTGAGGTGGCTGTTTGTTGTGCGTGTGTGAGGTCACAAAAGTGCCTGATGATGAGTCAAAATTAACTGCTGTTGATGTTTTAGATATGGTTTTGTTTCGTTGTTGATGTTTGATGTTATTGTTTTTGAAATTGTTGTCGTTTGTCTGTTTGTTGTTGTTTGTTTGTTGTTGTTGTTGTTTGTTTGTTGTTGTTGCTGCTGTTGTTGTTGCTGCTGTTGTTGTTGAAATTTCTGTTTAAATAAAATTTTTTGCAGAAGTTTTGGTTGAGGATGACAGGCCGTCGCCCAATTTTTAAAAATCTTTGATGAAAATATGTAGTTTCTCAGCAATCATTTATCTTATTTGAACGGGTGAGCAACAAGTTGATGATGATATTAGTTCATTTAACTTGCACATAAAGTTTTATTAAGGAATTATCATGAGATCTTTCAAACATTCAACTTTGATATCTTTTTAAATAACAGATCCAAATGTATGTGTTGACGATCGAACAAAAAACAATTCTGAACAAAATTTTGAATTAAATCTCTCTGTTTTTCACTTTTTCTTTAGACGAAAAACGTTGGATAGGTGATGTTGATGAAAAATATTCTTTTATTAGTTGATTATGCCTGGTCGGTGAATTAATTGGATGATTGATTAAAGTTAGCTGGTTTGTTAATAAGTTGATTGATTGAATAACTGGTAGATAAAACTACCAAGTGTACATGTTAACTTGAATGTCGCGAGTCTTCTTGGTTATTTGTTGACGGTTTATATTTCATTTTGCTGTCGGTATAACGCTCATCAAATGTCCTATTCACTGTGTATCTGTGATAATAAAGTTGGAAAGAAAAATTAAAAAGCAAATTTATGTTATATCTGGCAAACATTTATATTAAGTATAAATACAAATTTTTTATGAACTGTATATATATGCAATAAAAATATTTAAAAAAAAAAGTTAAAATTATTGTGGAAAATAATTATCTTTGTAAAAAACGAAACAAAACTAAAAGAAAGAAAATATAATAATCATGAACGCTCATCTGCATTGAGTGAGTTGTTAGGTAAACAAAGGAGCAGAACAAAAACTCCTTTGTTTTGCCATGTAAATAATACAATTTATGTTGAAGTTCTTAAGAAAAGGAAAAAAAAGTCTAAGAAGCAAACCAAAAAATATTTAGAATGAAGAAATAATCGTGAGTTTACTAGTCTTAACTTATTTTTGTATGAATGTGTGAGTGTTTTAAATTGGTGCTACTAAATTATTTATTAGCAAAGATATTACATTTTTTTCCGCCAGATGAAAGCGAGATATTTGATAAGTCTTTATTTTGAAATTAAAAAAAAACCCGAAAAAGATTTTTAGTTTTTTTAACTTGAAACGAATTTTTTGAAAATGAATGAATGAAATTTAAGCTAAAAACATGCTATATATTCTTGATAATTTTGATGAAAATGTGTATGCCGTTCCTCCAAACTATTTCTGAATTCCTGTTTAAAGTAATTTATTTTATTTGTTGTGTTATATTTTAAATTGCTATAAACTTTAATGATTATTGCAATGTAATTTAACTTAAAATTTTTTTAAAACAACGTTTTTCATTTAGTTTTTAGTTAATTTTGTTTTTGAAATTATAAAAAATTGGACACACACACACATACATACACGCTAAGAAAAATGAAACTTTCATCTGGAAAAAGCTACAAAAGCAAAATCTCCCCTTCCATTCATGTTCATCTATCGTGTGAGGCATTGTTCCGATAAGCATGGAGGGTGTTTATGATGCTGGCGTTGAAAAGCATCTTCTTTATTAAGATTCAATTCATCATTCGCTCTTTAATCTTTATAAAAATATCAAAATTAACGTTTTTTAGTGTAAATATATTTGTTTATTTTGCTGTTAGGGTTACACTACACGATGTGTGAGATTGTGTTGGAATGAGTCTGTGTTAGAGCCGGTTCTTCTTATGACTAATTACACACACGTTTGCTTATTTCTTCGTTTTACACACATGTTTGTACGCTCGTGCATGTGTTTGTTCGGTTAAGTACTTGTTTATAAGTTTGAGTATGTGCTTTTTTGTTTTAAGAGAGTGTGTAAGTAATTTGTCAAGCACACTTGAACTTGAAATTCAAGAAAACCTTGAGAGAGGCTGGAGCTGAGTTTTTGCTGTTCACGGATTTAAAGATAACATCAATTAATAAAACAAACTCACCGCATAAAGACACATACACGTATACGCACACACACACACATACACTTACACACACAGACATATAGACCATACATTTAAATCAAAATAAATTTCTACACATTTTGAGACAAAGCATTTAGTATAACTACAAAAGAACAAATGATTTTTAATTGAATTGGTATTTTCAATAAAATATTTTATAACAACAACTTCGAAATAAAAGTAAAAATATTAAAAATAATAATAAAGTCAGTAATCTTGGCACCATTCACATATGCTTCTTGAGAGAAGCACTTATTAACACGCAATGTTTTTTTTAAACAGACTGCAGTGTCTCTTAGAAGGTAGGTAGGTTAGGTGCGCTCTGTTTAACCTTTCCTATTTGGCTTAATGTTTTTGTTTATTTTAAGTTGTTTATATTTACCCAAGTGTGTGTGTATGCGTGTGTGTGTTTTCTACTTTGTTTATGTTAGTAATGAGTTTGTTTATGTTTTTACTTTTGTTTTTGTAATTTTTAGTTTTTCATGTTTACATTTGGTCGGTTGGAGTAAGTGAATGAATTAGCATTGTAACATAAATATAAACAACTGCTATAAACGCGGACATACAACAAGCAATACACACGCACACACACACACACACACACACATACATACACGCATACACACGCATACACATACACGTAAACATATTCACACATATATACACACACGCGCTTACACACAAATACCTAAACAGAATTTTTTTTTTAAATAAGCGGATGAAAATATCTAAATACGGTGGGGAGTAAAAATTGCAGAGAAAAATTTTCTGAATTGAAAAAACATCAGCGAGAAAAATGTCAAACAAATATTATATATCATGAGTAAGTGATGATGATTTGGTGAGGCGAGTTTGAAAACGATAATGGTGATAATGATGTCGATGATGACGACGACGATGGTGATGACAACGAAGATGATGATGATGGTGATGACGACAACGACGACGATGATGGGGAGGAAGATGGAGAAGAAGATGATGATATCGTGAATGGGAGTTTTCACGTCTACAAGAATTTAAATTTTGAGATAAAAGTGACGAAGGGAGCGATGAGTGAAGTGATGGGTTGATGAAAGATTGATGAATAAATGAGTGAATGAACAAAAAAATTAACAAACAAATGAGCGAACAAACAAACGGATGAACAAACGATCAATTAAGTGAACATTCAAACGGATTAATTAATTACTAAATTGCTAAAATGAATTGCTTAGATAAATAGATACATGCATGATTTGATGTTAAGAGGAATGAGAAAATGAATGTGACTGACGCAAAAAAACGATCGATCAAGATGACGAACAACTTTCCAAAAAATGAGCAGATTTTTGTCGCGAATGATGACAAACTTAAGAGATTTATGGAAAAATTAATTAACTAACAAGAAAAAAACTGAAATATAACATTAACTGCAAACCTAAATGTATTGAAAGGCTGGTAGTAATAGCAGATATATCACCATCTTAATAAACGTTTAACATTTCGACATCTTGAAAATAAAAATAACATTAAAAAAAAAATAAATAAACCAATAAACACATTTGTTTGCAAATATCTGGCTTACAAAAAAAAAGAAATAAACACTGATCAAACAAACGAACGAACACTGAACAAACAAACGAAGAAAAACAAACAAACAAACAAACAAAGAGATCCAAAATAAACTTGTATGTGGCAAAATAAACTGAATACCTGCGGCTTAGAATTGGATTGAACATCTAAGTAAGGTAAGGTATCATAATATCATTGCTTTGGATAACTTTTCAAAATATTTAATAACTACTATCTTTTTATTGAGCCACGTTGGAAAAATATAGATAGATAGATAGAGAGAGAGAGAGAGAGAGAGAGAAAGAGAGAGAACGAAAGTGAAAAAGAAAAAGACAGCAATATGCAGATAGGTAGAGAGAAAAAGAAATACAGAAAATTAGAGATGAAAAGAGATATAGTGGTACATGAAGATAAATTTACATACATATAGACATATAGAGATATAACAGAGAGCGAGAGAGAGAGAGAGAGAGAGAGAAAGGGATAAGTTCAAAATAGAGAAAAAAATGTACTCTGAAAAAGTAGATGAATAAACAGGAGTAAAAAGCAATAATAAAGTATGCAAACTTCTTCAAAATATTTTCACAATTTTTTCATTTTTTATTCAAAGACACCTATGCAAAGTATCTCACCACTTTGTATATATCAGTTTGTATGTTTATAGCTTAGTTTTTTCAGAATACTTTTGTTTGTATGTCTGTTTGTTTGTACGTTTGCGTGTTTGTATGTCTGTTTGTTTGTTTGTATTTGTTCGTATGTGCAGTTTTTTTCGTATAATTAACGGTAATATGAATGTGTATATAAGTGCTTCTTGCTAACTGATTCACTGATTGATCCACTCCTATTCTCGTTAATTATCCTACCATCACAACATTTCTTCGTTATACAAAATAATATAATTTTGGAAATTTTTTTTACATAGTTATAAAAACTTTTTTCGCTATCTGAGATCAAATGATGAAAATTGATTCATTGATTTATAAGCGTTATTAATCTTATATAATCACATGTTACGCGAAATTATTTTTATACGTTCATTGGTGTTCCTATACTTTTTGGTACTGTATTATTTCATTTTATAACGTAAACGTTAATGAAATGGCTATGATCATTCATTTTTTATTTGTCTGTTCATTCATTCATTCATTCATTCATTCGTTCGCACATTCGTTCGTTCGTTCATTCATTATTCGTTTGTTTATTCTTTCATTTTTCAATTCTTCCACTCATTTATTCGCTCATTCGTCCATCCATTCATCAATGTTTCCATTTCAATTTCCAGCTTCAGTGTTACCTCTGAGTCATCCGGTTCAAAACAACTTCGAATACCTACCTAGGTATATGCGTGTGTACTTGTGCGTATGCCTGAGAATTTGTGTGCGTAAGCGTCCGTATGTACGTATATAGGTGTGTATGTGTGTATGTATGATGTTTGTATGGTGTGTGTGCGTACGTGTGTGCGTGCGTGCGTTTGTGATAGTGTGTGATTAGGATTTTCATCTAATTATGTGTGTCAATTATTTGTATACTATAATTGTTGTTACCACTTAATCATTATTATTATTATTTATAATAATTATTATTAAATAATTTATATAGCGCTGTTTTTTGTTTTTGCAGTTGTTGATGTGGTTGCTCCTGCAATGCTTTGTAGTTGCTGCAAAGTTGTTAGAGAGTTTATTTGTATGTTTGATTGTTGTTGTTATGTTGTTGTTATGCAGTTGTTGTTGTGTTTTTATTGATGTTGTTATGTTGTTTTTGTTATGCTGTTGTTGGCTGCGTTTTATAATTATTAAATGGAAATCTTCAACAGCAAAAAAAAATTTTAAGATAACTTATTTGATTTTTTTTTCATGGTGAAGATAGTTTTCGTTTCTAACTAAATAGATAATCAGATAAGATTTTGATTTGTTATTATTATTATTGTCGTTATTATCATTAATATTCTTATTATTGTCATTCATTTTTATTATTTATATTGTTTCATCTACAACGATTATACACGTTATAATGATGCTGTGTTGTTGTCGCTATTTTATTGTTGATATTTTTCATTTACGTAATAAAATGTTGAAAATAAAATGCAGAGAATTGTATATAGGGCATTTAAGTTAATTGGAACGAGTTAATAATGAAATGAAGATTGTTCGTTCGTTCGTTCGTTCGTTCGTTCGTTCGTTCGTTCGTTCATACGTACGTTCGTTCGTACGTTCGTTCGTTCGTTTGTTCGAAAGGTTTGTTAGGTGAGGTGATCACTGTTAATGTTCTGGTTTCATGTTTCATTATAGTCATAGTCATCAAGTTTTTCAAGTTGCTAGAAAAATTATTATCACTATTATTATTATTATTATTATTATTATTATTATTATTATTATTATTATTATTATTATAAGCTAAAGAAGAAAAAGAAGAAACTGGTATAGCGAAACGTATGGTAACGGTTGTACGTAACTCAACATAACATGGGATAACATGTACATCCATTCAGACAGCCAAATGTATATGTGATGTTTGGTTTTTTTTTGTTGTACTTGCTTGTAGGTCACCTAATGTAATTCTAGATCTGTTAAACGTGCTGTTAGAGATAATAAAATTGTGAACACCTATGAAATATAATAATAATAAGAAGAAGAAGAAGAAGAAGAAGAAGAAGAGATACAGAACGACAAAATCATATATTGTTTAAATTGTTTAAATAATTTATTCAGCCAAAGCTGGTAAAAACCAGAGGCTCTTTCGAGCTTGTATGGCTCACCTTAAAGCTAAAGTGAAGAGATAAAACCCAAGTTAAATGAGATCAAATGTCCAGATTAATTGAAATACAAACTAAGCAAAGTATAAACAAAATGAAGCTTAATGAAGTATAGATTCAACATTACAAAAATATGAAATATGAGAAATTTTAACGAAAAAAAAAAATTTGATAGTAAGAATTTTTTTATGATGTCTCAAGAATCAGTCTTCCTATAATGAGATGGTATTTCTTGGGCTCTATTGTGTTGTATTAATTGG
>NW_008704589.1:1581328-1667710 GCF_000326865.2 Helobdella robusta | reverse complement strand
TGATTGATTGATTGATTGATTGATTGATTGATTGATTGATTGATTGATTGATTGATTGATTGATTGATTGATTGATTGATTGATTGATTGATTGATTGATTGATTGATTGATTGATTGATTGATTGATTGATTGATTGATTGATTGATTGATTGATTGATTGATTGATTGATTGATTGATTGATTGATTGATTGATTGATTGATTGATTGATTGATTGATTGATTGATTGATTGATTGATTGATTGATTGATTGATTGATTGATTGATTGATTGATTGATTGATTGATTGATTGATTGATTGATTGATTGATTGATTGATTGATTGATTGATTGATTGATTGATGAAGATATATGTATGAGAAACATAATAGATAATAATAATATAAGCTTAATAGAAAATATAACCAACAACAATCTACACATCATCAACGACGAGGTGATGTTAGGTTTGTTTTGATAAAGATAAAAATGTTTGTATGTATGTATGTGTGTGTGTGTGTATGTATGTGTGTATGTATATATGTATGTATGTATGCATGTAGTATGTAGTATGTTTGTATGTATATATGTATATAATTATACATTTATTAAGATTACTTATAAAAAGATACGCATAGATGATTATATATATAATATGTGCATTGATACTCAAAAATACACCTACACATATAAATACACATAGTGTATAATTTTAATAATACATATTTATAACTATATAGGTACATTTTTACACATATAGGTAACTTTTTTTGATAACCTAATATGTGCTTAAATGTCTGTATGTGTATACGTATGTGTGTTTGTATGTGTGTGTGTGTGTATGGGTGTGTGTATGAATGTGTACGTGTGTATATGTGTACATACACAACATCAACACAGCTTAAAGAGCCATAGAATGATAGTTAAAAAAACAAAGATATACAAGAGAGAGAAAAACCTTTCTTAAAAGTTTTCCCAAACAGAACTTCAAATAATAACATGAGTAACGAAGAGTTCAACTGCCGTGTCTTTTCTATAATAATATTAATAATAATAACAATAAATAATAGTAACAATAACGATAATCCTGTCCCTAGCCGAGAACTTTCAAACAAAAATATCAATTTAAACTACAGTAACAGTAATAATAGAAATTTGTGTGTTTGTTTGTGTGTGTGTTTGTCTGTGAGTGTGTGTGTGTGTGTGTGTGTGTGTGTGTGTGTGTGTGTGTGTGTGTGGTTGTGTGTGCATGTGTATTTGTAATATCAAAACGTATTCAAGATTTCCTAATAATGGCATTAATAACATTAACGTTAGAGAAAGACTACATTAATGACAGCAAAAACTTATGAAAAAAATCATTTTCGTCACCATTGGTTTTGCCTTTTTGATGTCATTTTGGTATTTCTGTTTTTTTACTATTTTTGTTGTTATTATTACTATTATTGATGATATTATTGTTATGTTATTATTATCATCGTTGTTTTATAACTGTTGATGCTATATTTGTTTTGTTTCTTTGTTATTGTTCGTGTTTTTATTCTTTGGATTTTTTTTCTCTTTATCTTTGTTGATATTTTTTTGTTTATGTTGTTATTTTACAATCATGTTGCCTCTTTTATTATTATTATTATTATTATTATTTTCTTTTAGAAACTCTACTGTAAAAAAAAAACTCTGTTTTTGACATTTTTATTTACGATTTTTGGTTTGAAAAATTGTTTTCTTAGGTTGACGTCATGAATATAAACTTCCTTAACCTATATCCACGTGTGCAACACACACACATATGTATGTGTGTTTATGTAATACCAGGATGTATAGATACCAAAATAACAAAACAACCCCGCATACACGAGCTGTTTTTAGTTGTTTTTCAGTTACTAGTACACCGTTTAACCATAAAGATGTCTTCGATAATAATACATAATACACATTCACACCATCATCTTGCTATTGGTTTGGTCGTTTGTTTAAGAACATGGTCAAATTAAAATTTTACAGTGTGATATTCGATTAATTTAATACAGCCATACTACAGCAGTAAAAATGACGCAATAACGCAACGTGACAAAGTAACTTAGCAAAATAACTCGCAATACACGACCACCACAAACATACAAGCAGCAAACAAACAACGAACGAACAAACAAACATCAGAGCAAAACCGCAAAACATCAACCACTCCCAACCAACTTACAAAGACCTGATTGAATAACTTTCAGAATGGTTCGAATTATCATCAGGTATACATGAAGAAAGAGTAGATTTTTTCAATCATAACCTGTCACGCTTTGAAGTTTTACGTGCAAATGAGAGAGAGTAGAAACTAGCAAAACTTTATTTTGAAAAATCTGCCCTGGTTTACTTCTACACTGGTAACAATTTCATCGTTAGTTATTTACGTTAGTTATTAACTAAGAAAGATTAATTCGCGTATGCAAAGTCTGACATTCACTTCAATGTTTATCTACCCTAGTAATATTATGATTCATAAATAATGATAAATGCATTTGCGGCTTTTTTTCTATGTTGATTTGGATGCTTTGCAGGCAAGGTTATATAAAAAATTTCATCACAGCAAATTAACGATGTAAGAACTGATTGGAATTGAGTGCAGTTGAACCAGTGCACAGCGCAACAGATGATGTTTATGATAGGTTGGTAGGTAGGCAGTATGCATTTGCAGACTTGTCTAGAAGATGGCAACAGCTGTCTGAAATTAACAGTTAATCAATTTGTCTGAACAGAAGTTTCATTAATATTTTGGTTGTATATGCTCGTCTGTCTGTTTGTTTGTTTGAATGTCTGTTTGAGTGTGTTTGTACGGAACATGAAAATGATGATTGAGAATAATTCTTCATGATAGTTTGTAACAATCTGGATGTCGAAAGAGAGTATTGTGGCAATTCCAACTATTTCTAACCAGTTTTTAATGTAAACTCAATTTAAATCAAATTTTTTGGTCAATCCTTTCCTAATTGGATTTATTTTAAAAGTGTGGAAATCTAATAGACAACTTATTTTTCAATGTTGAGCAGTCTTTCAATTTACTTCAAAGCAGCAAATTTCTTCAGTCATTCATTCGTTCACTCAATCTTTCCTTTATTCATTCTCGGTCAACTCGATAGTTAAAACTTGGTGAGGTTTAGTTTTTTATGTTTTTATATCAATCTCTCGAGACGGTAAATGTGATAAAAAATGATGTAAACATACAAAAATGGTGAAACAAATAAGAATCAAAAAATGAAAGAATGAAAGAATTAATTAAGTGTATTAAGGAATAAACACATCAGTAGTGAACGACTAACTGAGTGAAGTAAAATGAATAAATGAATGAATGAATGAATGAATGAATGAATGAATGAATGGAGAGGGAAAAAATATCAAATGAACAAACAAAGCGTGAATGTTGAAAAAATTATCAAATAAATATTATTTTGCATCTAGGTACGTTTGCTGGCGTGTGTGTGTGCGTGTATGTGTGTGTGTGCGTGTATGTGTGTGTATGCGTGTATGTGTGTGTGAGCGCTTGTTCTGCTGCTGTTTGTGGATGTGATTGTATGAGAAACATCTGTATTTTTCTATCCATGATTTTATATGTGTTTATTTAGAATATGTGTTAGGCTTCTTGGATTTGTTCGCTAGGTACATAGGATGAATGAACGAACATACAATGCTTGTACTTAACAGTTTAACGGCTATACAAACCGTTGATAAACGTTTATATGTATAACTTGAATGTTTAAATCATGTTTTATATTTATTTATATGTTTTATTTTTATATTATATTTGTTGGTTTCTTGGCGCAGGCACACAACAACATATGCATCTACCAAATATACAACAACCTTCTAAGGTTACTCGTTCGTGAGAAAGTATTTTTTGTAAAAGTTTTAGTGAGAGTAGCGCACACTTCAACTTGCCTTCTTCTTTTTTTTCTTCTTTAGTTTATTTTTTTACCTCTCTTCCTTTTTAGTAAATCCTTTTTAATTTACGTTTTTGTTTCTTTTTGCTTTGTTTTGTTTTCGTTATTTCAAGTGCTGTTAGCAAAAATCATATTTAATCCTAAACAACTCATCAGTGTCATTTTCCATTCTCCTCCATATCCTTCACAGTTTTCCATACTGTTTTCTCTGTTGTACTGCTTTCATCTTTCCCATACATTTTCTCCGAAACCTTTATTTTAGATTTATTAATTAATTTTATCTTCTTTTTTTTTACTTTGAAAATTGCAAAAATTCACTGATCTATTTTTAGCGAAGACGTTATAAGAATTGTTCACAATTATAGCATCATACGAAAAAAAACTCAAGCCTATTAATCATTTGCAAATGGAAAATACCGCATACGTTAAGTTATATTACTTTTATTGAAAGTTTATTTGAAATAAATAAAATTTGTTTCACTATAAATTTTTACTAACGTTTATGTGTAGCAATAGAGTAATCCGTGAAACTAACAACTACCCATTCATTCATCAGTATGTATGTGTGGTTTTGATTTATATCAACAAGTCAGCTTTTGGCTAATATTAAATTATAAATTTTTGATAAATATTTATTTATTTATGATAAACTAATTTTTAGCAAACAATATCTGAAGTTGATAAAATAACCATACAAATAGTATTTTTTTTTAAAGTAATGGAAATGTATATCGTCATAGTATTTCATTAAATCGGTAAAATATCAAATCCAGTCTGATAAACTGCTACTGATAATTCCCCACTGATCATCACAAACCGACAAAAGTCGGTATCACCAATCGATCCGAGCCAGCAACGATAACCGAAGTAACAGAAGTACACCTCAATACCTTTATAGGAAATATAATTTTACACAACAACTATGAACGTAATGTGTTATCGTTTTTGCAGACATATATATGATGTATATTTGTAGAATGTTTAATCTACAATATGATATAGTATATATTTATATATATATACATAAATACATACATACATACATACATACATACATACATACATACATACATACATACATACATACATACATACATACATACATACATACATACATACATACATACATACATACATACATACATACATACATACATACATACATACATACATACATACATACATACATACATATATACATACATACATACATACATACATACATACAAACAAACATACATACATACATACGTACGTACAAAAAATTCATTATATACTTGTAGAAAAAATTTTTGGCAATCAAAACGATTAAAGCGTTTTGTAATATTGAGTAGTGGTCAAAGTTTGACTTGAAGTGGCTTAAAAAGCTCAAATAAAAAAATTTAGATACTTAAATCTAACAGTTTTATATTGTTTACAACAGAAATGTTAAACTTAATTTTTCCTTAATTTGTTTTACCAGCTCCCGGCGATCATCGGATCTCGAATCCACGCCACGCTTCCAGTCAAATTTATAGTAGGAAGATGGAAGAATACGACAGGACAACACGCAGTACCAGTATATAAAATATCAAGTTGATCACAATATTATATAAAAATGAAAACAAGATATGAACCAGTTATAAAATTTAATAAATAGTACTGAGTCGCCCGTGCCTGTCACTTGGCTGTCAAATCTTATTGGCTGTTGGGTGATCAATTACACATACAGCTTGAAACATAAGGTTTGTTTGATCAAACAATCAGTCATTGGAAATAAACGAACTCTTATTCAAGCCGTTTTCTAACTTTAGAAAAAGATTTGACGTGATGTGACGTTTAAAATAACACATCATTTTGATCACATACATTTAAATAATGTTATTGCGAAGATTACTATCCTCAAGTCGAGATCCATCTTATATTCGAACTCAGTCAGCTGGTGAGAGAACTTTCAATATTTTTTTACCTTTTCAACCATTAGCTGAATCAGCTCGATAATATTTGGAAATATGAAACTGTTGAGAACTCACGTACACTGTCTTGTCCGTAACATATATATACAGAATGATACTATCTATCATATATATGATCGAGGCAGACTATTCTGAGTATGTTATTTAAATGGTCTGCAATCTAGATAATTTTTATATATACCATATGTTATATAATGATATATTTAGATATTTTATTCTACATATATGGTCTGCCCTATATATATATTTTTACCAAAACAAAAATATATATATATATATAATATGTTGCCCGTTCTGCCAAATGCCAATTTTCGTGAAAATAAACCAGTGCACTTTTGTCTTAAAATGGCTGTTCGGTTGAGCTTGTTTCGTGTGTCGTTTTGTGTTAAAAAAACATTACCGTTTGAAAGCTTGTTTGTCAGGTATCGTTGGTGATATTAATAGTTTCATTTAAATTTTAATAAAAATTTCAATTTTTTTTTAATTGCGATTCCTAGTTTTTGATGAGTACAGTAGGGTTGAGGGTTGCTTTTTTTAATTTTAATATTTAATTTTAATATAATTAAAATTTAAATTATCATTTTTTTATCATTATCATCTTCAAAATTTTAAATTTTCTTAACCAATTAGTACACCAATAAATTGTTTTATAATCATATAATAAATTGTATTATTTTAAACTTTAAAGTAAACTTTTTTATGACAGTTGTTAAAAGTTAAATTTTTTTAAAAATAATTTTTAATTATATAGGAATATCTTGTATCATGAGAATACAAATTACAAATAATTTGGTTCATTAATTTAATTAACTATGTAATTGAGCATGAATGATTAAAGACTTTAAATTAGTAGAGAAATTAGAGAAATTAAATTAGTACAAATAATTTGGTTCATTAATTTAATTAACTATGTAATTGAGCATGAATGATTAAAGACTTTAAAGTAGTAGTAGGTAGCTAATTAAAGACTTTATTAAATATTAAATTATATTAATAATTACTATAATTTTAATTATAATATAATTTAAACTACCAAATCAAATCATTCACGCTCAGCTACAAAGTTTATTAAATTAATAGACCAAATCATTTGTAATTTGTATTCTCAAAATACATATTATTCATATATTTAAAAAATAAAAATTGTCCTTGGTTAATTTTATTTTTATAAAACCTTTTTTTATCCCCATTTTAACATGATTTCTTGAAATGATATACATTTATGAATTCCTATATATAAATTTCAATTTTAAAATTGAATTGCAGACTCAGCTCTCAAAGTAAAGGTACATTGGCATCAACAAGGCAATTCATCAGTCCCAGAGGGTTTAACTTGGAGTTGTATAGGTGTGCTCACAAGGCATCATCACTTGCACCTGTTAAGCATAATGTCTTGGTAGTTTAGCTTACTACTTTTTTTTGATGAAATAGGTTTTTATTTGATTTTTAATTAAAAATTTCCTTAGGTTTTAGATGAATCTGATAAAGAGATAGGGGTGATGAAATGGAACAGGTTAAAATCTTTATCTATAGAGAAAGGTTTAAAGATTTGTTGTGTTGATGAATCTGCTCAGCCACATGCCATCTACAAGCTGGTAAACCTGAAAACTTATATAGAAATTGAAAAGAAACAAAAACAGGAATCTAAAAAAATGAAAATTCATCAGAAATCTCTTGCTATCAGTTCTCATATATCTAAAAATGATCTTGCGATTAAAATTGATAAAATTGTTGATTGGCTTGGAAAAAACACACTTGTAAAGATCAAAATCTCTTTTCCTTCTACTGAAAAAGTTTGTTTTTTATTACTAAATATAAATAATACAAACTGTACATAAACACTTTTTCAAATTTTTATATTTCAGAAAAATTTTGACATTTACAATGAAATCCTCAAGGCAACATCTGGCATATCTAAATTACAACAATCACATTCATCTGAAAATGAAATAACTTTTGACTTGTTGTCTGATTGTGTGAAAGGTGATGTGAATCAAATCTCAAATCTAAGGCCCTTCACACTCAAAGAACTTCAATCGAAAAATTTTTCGGAGAAGATGAGTTCTGCCAAAGATAAACACGAAAAAGCCAAAGCTGATCCAGCTGCTAAAATTCCAGACAAGGATAATATCGAAAAAAAGAATCAATTTAAAGAAAATATATCAAATGATCTTGGTGAAAAGAATAAGAAAAAAACAGAAGGACTCGTTAATGATAACAATATTGAAAATATTGCACAAGGTAAAGAGTTAAAAAAACAAGTGAAAAAATGTAAAGTACCAGCAAATACAAAAAACACTTGATAACAGTAACATTGTTTCTGAAAATAAAAAATAATTATGATTTGTTTATACAGTTCTTGAATTTTCAATATGAAATTTTTTAAATTACGCATTATGAATGTGATTGGAAAATGATGAAAAGCTCACAATAAAGTGAGAAATGGTAAGCTGTCTTTTTAGTTTAAAACTAAAAGGTATAAATTAAAACGCGTCAGTTTAATCTTTGAAAGTAACTTCACTCGTTATGAATGCTATTAATGTTCCAGCAAATATTCCCAGATAGAACAGGCTAAATGTAACTATTAATAAACTATCTTTGTTGGATAAGCATTCGACATTTGAAGGGTAGAATGTAATAAGGTGGAAAATAAAAGTAATATCTAAAACTGGGTTCTATCAAGTAGACGCCGTTCAAATTGATTTTCGTGCAGTCATTGTACCACCAACCACCGTTTATCAAGTATGAACAAAATAGCCAACTGTTGTCGTTGTCACGATCCCTGGTTGAAAACGGGATGCCATCGCCTGTGCTTCTCCAAGGGTCGGCAGGGTCGTTGAAGACGTCACCACTGTAACCAATCCATCCAGATGCAAACAGAGGGTAGTCTGTTTCATAGATGGAAATAATGTTTTGGAGTCGAAATGAAGTTATATGTTATCAGTGTTTACCTCTGTCGTCATTGTTATTTTTAAAATTTTACAATTGCAACAAACTAAAATCAGTGAATAAATTACTGCAAGCTAAGGTAAAATTTAAAAGCAATTTTGTTTGAAATTAAGTTTGAATTCTCACTAGAAGACTCTGGTCCCAAATAGAATGTTTCATAAATATCTATGAAAAGATTTCCAAAAAAATCGAGAACTTGAATCTGCAGACGATAGTTTTGACCCTTTGTGAGTTGATATATGGCTTCCAAACCCATCCAATAGTTGAAGGAATCGCCGAAGCCATCCCTATAAGGCTGCCAGTTTTTATCAAAAGACAACCAGCCGTCAGTTCTCTGCTGAATGAGCGTCCATGTCAAGTCGTAACCGTATGTTGGTAGATCTGTAAGTATTAGAAAAATTGAGGTTATAAGAATTTATGTTTTATTGAATAATACAAACAGCTTCAATGTACTAAAAAATCCTGATTTTAATTGAATGTGATAAATGGCTTAGAGTATGTTGACGGTTATATTAAAACGTAACATTATCTTCGCGTCATCAATTTTGCTAAAAAGCGGTGTAGCGTTATATTATGTTGGCAATTTTTTTCATTGATTTGATGTTTCATCCAATGCAAAGCATAAGTTTTGCAAAAAGAAAAGAATATTATTTTTGTGCAACTTTTTAAAAAGTATATTATGACATCGTGGTTGGTTACATACTTGGCGATAGATATCTTTCACGACTTTGCTTGTTCTTTTAAGTGTTAAAATTGAGTTGTTTCAGAAACATTGTTTAATTTTTTATTCAATATTTTTACAAAATTAAAAAAAGTAAATTGAATTTTTTACCAAATATAAAAGGCAATCAGCCGGCAACACAGACTGATTGAAAATTGAGAATTCGTTGCTGTAAAACAGGTCACATTTTCTAGTGGACAGGTAAAAATTAACGCCCAGACAGCCACTAAACGGAATGCACTTCAGAGCACAGTGTAATTTCGATCGAGAAATGAAACTGATTGAATTTGATTGAGTATAGCCGCACTGTTGACTGCCTCCATCATTTGACAGTTGATACGTGTATGGTCCTCTGAACTGAAGGGTGTTTGTGTAGCCCAAGCTCCACGCAGGCTGCACTGCAAACAAAAGGAAAAGTAAAGTCAGAATTTCGATCATTCTCCTACCTCCATGAATTAGAAATTGAAATACATCCTCTCTAGGTAGGTTGACTAATATACTGAAAATTCCTTCGTTATAAATTCACAATTTTTTGCTGTTCCAGTGGTTAAAAAACTGAGCGTTGAATGTTTAACACAATAGCAAATTTGCACGACTCATTTGCATGTAATGGTGTTCCGCACCGCTATGTTTATTTTTACAACACTGGTGTTCATTTCTAATGTTGCTTTAATTTTGTAACTTTTAAAACTTATTTTTTCATTTATCTTCTACATATTGGTCATCGAGTTTGAGGTTTTATTGAAATTGAACTGCGTTCTACGTTTTGTTTTGTTGTTTTAATATTTTGCTCAATTTTTTTATTTGTATTCAAATAATTTTTTCCAGTAACTGTGAAATATTTCAGCTTTTAGTTTTAATTTCTAACTTACATTTGTTTTTATTGCATTAAAATTAACAAAAATTTTGAAAACACATTACCAATAACTCTTAGGCCCATGATAAATGCTCCAACTATGCTATGCTTATAAATTAGTTCTTTGTTGTCAACTATTTTTAACTCGTACGGAGAGGCACTGTTCACCGAGGCGTGCCCGTCTATGAAATTGATGATGCTACTACTGAAAATAACGAAGGGCACCACAACGTCTAATGATTATGTGCCGTAAATAATGAATGCTTCATCTTGGACACACTCAACTGAACTGACATTTATTATCCACGCTTTAATTAATTTATTCTCTATAAATTATGAAAAAATGTTTTCAGCAGGAGTAATTGGTTAGCATTTATTTTAGAGATATTGTTTGTTCAATGAGTTGGTTCTTTTTAAAATTCGAACTCAACAGCGAAAGGTTATATATATATATATATATATATATATATATATATATATATATATATTTTGGTAACAGACTATTGTTAACGCAACACTTCAAAAATTCAACACTACTTTCAACATTGTTCAACTTTTTCATATTTCTTTTTAATTGTTTATATTATGGTTGTTAAGGTAAATATCCACATCTATTGATGATATGATGCCTGATGATGATCTAGTTTTTAGGATGTGAATAAATTCTGATGATGAAGAAATGCAATGTTCATTTGGGATATATGGAGTTAGGATGTTGTTGAGCCATTTTGCTACATTATATGTGACTGTTGGTATTTGACTAATTATTGGACGAAGTGGGTTGCCAGTTTTGTGAATTTTGACAGTACCATACATATAACCTGGTCTGTAGTCTCCAGTTAATAGCGGTGTTTTATGTTCTGTTGAGTTAGCATTTTAAAATTCATTTTAAAATTTTAAATTCATAAAATTTTAAAATAAATTTAAAAAAAACTGCGTTTAAAATTTTAAAATTTTAAAAATCGCGTTTTATATTGTTTATAGTTATTAAATTTACTTTATTGGTTTTCTGTTTTAATTAAATAATTTATATAAATTAATAATTACTTGTTCCTTTATATCAAATATCTTACATACCTTATATATAATGCACTGAAGATGAGTTATTTATAACTCGAAATAGCTATTTGCAAATTTATTTAATAAAAATTTAAAAAAAAACAATAAAATGTCTAATTTCTCGGAAATTAATAAATTAAAAAGAAATATGAAAAAGTTGAACAACGTTGAAAGTAGTGTTGAATTTTTGAAATATATATATATATATATATATATATATATATATATATATATATATATATATATAACCTTTCGCTTCATTCAGTCATTCCATTTCTGTTCACTAGATTTTTAAAATATTTCAGAAAACTGCTTGACTACTATCAAATTGATGGTTTTCTGAAATACTTAAAAGTTGGAAACATTTCTATTTATCCTTTGACGAGACAGGTGTAGGGTTATTACCTTTCATCAAGACATCAACAACTTAATCAATTATTTTTTAATTGGTTGGCAAAATTAGCTACCGTTAAATTAACTTGAAGAGGATTTTATGTAATTTTTTCGAGATTTTCAAGGTTGAGTTTCAGGTGTTTTGTGTTTCTTTTTATTTTTAATTTATAAATTCGCAACAATATATCATCCCATTTTGAATTTCTGAAATTCAAAATTGTTTTAAAAATAGAATTCAAAAGATGCTCGTATTAACGAAGTTTACACTATGTAAAAACACCTCATAGCTACCCTGAATGTATTTATGTATAGAAAATACCAAAATTGTAAATGTTAAGTTAATTTTATTTATAATAACCATTATTATACGAAGTTTATCAACCATTTAACTTATAAAGTTTTTTAATTTAGTTGTTATATTTTTGAAAATATTTCAGTTTTAACAGAAATAAGTTGTCACATAACAAATTTCACTTGCTATTACACATCTTAACAAAATCTCAAGCCTTCTCTTCCTTTCTCCATTGGAACGTTACGTCATACACGAACGGTCCCATCATTACCTCTATGACGAACAAAATCCACCTACACGTTGTCCTTGTAATTACACATGTGCGTGAACCTGATAGTGCAAGAACTATAAACTAATTAGTCATTACTTTTCTTCTACTGCTAAACTTCTACCTGTCATATTATACAGAATGTATTTATTAGGTTTAGATGTAGTATTTTATATAACAGATGACAATAATGTTTATTATATATATGTGGAGTTATGTAATGCAATGATAACAATATATAACATTAATATATTAATAATATTCCAAATATATGTGATAACACAGTGGAATAATAAAAAAAATAAAACTCATTTGGCTATTAGTTCGATCATCCGTTCTTATCCCAATAACTTTTACTTGGAATTTTTAAGTGTTTCGGATGTATATTAATATTAATTAATTAAATTCTGGACCGATATGACCGTGACGTTCAAATATTAAACTACAATTAATTTTTAAAACATTTTATAGATTTGATATAATAACTTTTTTCAAAATTTATTTAATGGAATGGCCAGTTATTTTCATTATGAAGATGATTCTGATTCTCCAACTGAGGAAGAGGAAGATGGTTACTCGCTGGCAGAAATCCGGGCAGACCAATTTGAAATAGACTTCGAGGAAACCTTGGCCTTGTTCGATGCCCTCCTCATCAATGATGGTTGTTGTGTAAACCTTTGAAATTGATTTTGATCACTAATGATTATAAATAATTATACATTGATTATTATATTTTGATTATAATAATTAATAATTAACTAATAATATTATGATTATATAAATAAATATTATTTAATTTAGTTAATGTTTTTATCATAGTGATAGCATTTTAAATCAGTTATTTATTTAATATTAACTGAGATTTTCTTTTAGCTGCTGTAACTTATTGTTATAAATTGTTATTGTTATAAATCAGTTATTTATTTAATATTAACTGAGATTTTCTTTTAGCTGCTGTAACTTATTGTCATTATTACAACATACTATTATAATTATATATATATTTTATATAATATATTATATATATTATATTAATTATAGTATGTAATTAAAACATAATTATATAATATATTCTATTATATTATGATAATATAATATATACAATTCACATGTGTAGCATTACTAGATTACTAAAACTAGGATGGTATTTAATTGAAATATGTAATGGAATTATATAGAATTATATATAATATAGAATGCACTTATTGTAAAGCATCTATTTATCTATGTCATTATTTATTATTATCAACTGAGTATAATTATGCCTTTATCTTTCTTTGCTTAACAAATAATTATGCTTTTAATTGAAGCAAATATATAGATAATAACATAATTAACTGAATGGTGAATGACATATGATTATGTGCATTTGTATAAAACTAATTTTTAATATAAACTATTTATATCCTTATATATGATTGAGTACCAAAACATAATTTGATAGATTCATTTAGCAATCATTTATTTATTTATTTAGTTACTTCCATTCATTTCATTTAATTTACCAATTTTTTGAAAAAAAAATTCAGATTCCTTCAGTGATTCCTTTTCGTTGTTTTCGTCATCCCCTCCGCTTACCTATTCTACTGCAAAGCCAAGAAGCAGCCACACGAGTTCGGATGACAAGCCACTGAAGTTTAAATCTCATAATCTCTCATATAAGGCTGCTTTGAATGACTTCATTGAGGATAGGCCCAAATCATTTCTACACGATGAGGTAAAAAAATTTTGCTCACTTGAATTTTTTATATTTTTTTTAGAATTAAAAAGTTATTACTTATATAAATGAATTATTTTGAATAGTTGTTCAAAGATTAATTTTTTTCAAATAATAAATTCCAGGTAAGCGAGTTTAACAAAGTCTTAACAGAGCTAGCCACTAACTCTCCAAAGTATCAAACTCTATCATCAACAGCATCTTATCATATCCTAGCTGAGAACGATAAATTTGTCCACAATCATTCCCACATGGGTAACAGAAAATCTAGAGATTTAAACTCATCAGATTACATATCATTGGCCCCATTTGAAAATGTTACGACTAAAAATGATCATAAAAATGAAAATTATTTTAACTTATTAAGGAAGCATAATGTATCTAGCAACAGCAAACACATTAAAAGTGGCAACATCAACAACAACAGCACCAACAACAACAACCAAGTAATTCATCAAAGTATCAACTGTTCTGAAAATGATGACGACTGCAGCTCATGTTCTAATAGTATGTCAGGCTTCAATAAAAAAGGTTTGTGTAGGAAAAATTCCTTATTCCTATTTATTAATTATTTTTTATTTTTATTTCATTTAGTAAAATAACTTACATTAACTCTATCTATTATGCCTAACAATGTACATGCATTATACATGCATGTCTCTATATATATATATATTTATTATTGTAATTTTTATATATATATTGTTAATTTTTTTATAAGTAATTGTCATTTTGATTGATTTTCTGATTTTTAATATTTTTTTATTTATTTATCTTACGTGTATATATTTTGTAGCAATCTGATATGAATAAAACTAAAGAAGTCTATTTGTGAGACATGTTTACGTAACCACTGCTTCAAAATAATGCACTCTGAATTGGCATCTGCATGGATAGTGATTGGAATGGTGAAGTGATGAAGACGAGTATGAAGAGGAGGATGGTTTTGATGATGACGATGATGGTGACGATGATGACGGTGAAGATGGTAATGACGACGGTGATGATGGTAATGATGCAAAAGTTGATAAGACGAGGAAGATTAGTTGTATTGTCAATCTTATATGATAGCTCAGTTCCAGTTTTTTTACGAATTTGATTGAATCAGATGACAAAAGATAAATCATCACCACCAATGAATATATATGTCGTCAGTAATTGTAATAATTTATGTGTCAACTGTATTGATCTTTATTGACACACATCTTATATAGCAAAGCAGGCATCATATTATGGCATTTGCATGTTAATTATATTTATAAATTTTCAGCAAAGGAAATCACTCTCAACACACATATACTTTGGGCATATTAAAACTATATTAATGCAGTTTTAAACATACATTTAAACATTTAACCATAACAAATGCATACATTTGACCTTGACCTTGACCTTTTCCATCCAATCAGAGAGTGGTCACTTCCGTGGCATACCCGTAAGAAGTCAATCCCTCGATATACTTGGCCACATTTGCCCTAAATGTCTGAACGCCAAGAGGAGTTCTTGTAGGGAAATATTGAAGTCGGGATATTTTGAATCCATCAGTTCGATGCAGTTTCTTAATGACGTCAACGATTTCGACAGCAACAACTGTTACAGTAGTAACAATAATAATTGTTGTAATGATAATAGTGGTAATAATAATAATAACTATAATAATGTGACAAATAGATGTCTACGATGTGAACCTATTAACAGCAATGCTAATTTTAAAAAATATCTGAAGAAATGCACACAGTATGACGATGAAGATGATGATGGCGGGATTTGTACAGGCGCTATTGCAGCTGCTGCAGATGATGCTGTCCGTGGTGATGGTGGTGATCGTCTTGATGGTGATTATGACTGTGGCACTCTTAAAAAGAATGATGATGATGGTGTTGGTGGTGGAAAAAACAAGGTGTTATTGTTGCTCATTTCACTGTGATTTGATCGAATGCAATTTTGTTATTTATCATTGTTTCAATATTTGGTATACATAATTTATGTATCATTATTTTTGTGTTTCAATATTGTTAATTGAGCTTAAAATTTTGATAAATCAATTTTTAAAAATTTCAATGTCAGGATGGTTCCGATTCTGCCTACCAGACAGGTGACAGTGAAACGATGACGTCATCAATGACGTCATTAGTAGCAAGGATGGATAAAAATAAGAATAATATGGCTGGTCTGAATTATAGTTCACTGGCATCTTCAATTAGCAGATTAGATCTGGAGCAGAAATTGAGAGTCTTCAACTGTAACAAACTTGGGCTTCAGATGGAATTGGTTACTAATTGTTTGTCTGTTTGCTTGATTGTTTGTTTGCTTTGTTTGTCTCATTATAATGTATGAAAACGGGTTATTTCATTTTGAGTGACCAAGTTGAATTTGTCATTAAGATTCAATTGTAGTTTTGGAGTTTTGTAGTAACAGAACGATGTTTAGGCAAATTAACAAATTTGTTTTTTTAATTTCAACCAACCAACCACCCAACAGTCAGAATTAGATCCCTCATCTTTCATTGGCTCCATCATAATCAATTTGAACCTCACCCAGCCAATCAACATGAAGCTTATGACGACATCCACAGTCGACAGATGCGATAACTTCAGTGACAATAATGTTAATAATACCATAAAAAATACTTCAACGAAAAATAAGAGCCCCAACGATCAGGCTGGTTCGAAATTTCGCTCCCTACCTCACAAATTCGATAGTGAAAGTAGCATCTGTTCTTTCCATTTACCTGTCGGGATTTCCAAAGTCGTTCACATCACCAGGTCAATATTTTTGTTATATAATTATAATTAAATAATTGATATTATATAAATATCATAATTAAACTATAATTGGGTACGATTGTAATTAATTAATTAACTAATTAATTTTATAATTTTACAGTGAGTCTACAGTGCCCATAGTAATACAGTCGCTTTTGAACAAGTTCAACATCATTGATGATGCAAAAAAATTTGCATTGTTTCAAAAAACCCACGACAGTTGCCAGCGTGAGTGGATTGCATTCCCTCATTAAATTACCATGTGATTAATTATCGTTTGTAATCGTTTATATTAATTCTGCATTTGTGTAGATAAATTGTTTTCAAAATGTTTATTTTTAGATTTTCTATAAATAGATTTTGGTAATTTTTTAGGCTTAATGTTATTGCTTTAAACAGTTTTCACGAGGAGACAATTTTATGTCTTATAATAAAAATCTTACAATCAGATGATGGCAGTGACAGTGGTGGCTACAATTCATATCCATCGACAGCACAGACGCCCACAACGACGACGACATCGACGACAACCGCAACTTGCCACATGAGAAAGTTACTCGATCATGAGCTGCCATTGGAGATCTGCTTGAAATGGGTGCTGGATGGTGGTTTGGACGCCCTACACAGGTCTCAATTCGTCCTCCAGGAATATTCCACAGGGGAGATTATTGTTAGCTGACTTTATTTTTAATGTTTTTAATGTCTCTATTGCTAGCATCATTGATAATGTTAACAGTTATGGTGATATGATAGTTTGGACTACGATTTTGAAACACATGAAGATACACATTCATACACACACGTTCACACACACACACGTTCACACACACACACGTTCACACACACACACCCACACAATTTAAAAACACACACATACACAAATCCACAAACAGTGGAATGCATTCTCGCTGCCTGAACTGAACAACTTTCTGGCGATACTGAATAGAGAAGAAGAGAACAAGATCGAGTCAATCGTCAGGAAGTACTCACATAAGAAGAATGAGATAAGGAAAATATTAAGAGGGATGGATAATGCTATCCAAACTGTTGTCTGATTGGTTTGATTAAATGATTGGTTCGCTAGTTAGTTGGTTGATTGTTTATTCGATTGATGGATTGATTGATTGGTTGGTTGGTTGGTTGGTTGCCTGGTTGGTTGGCTGGTTGATTGTCTGGTCAGTTTGTTGATTGGTTGGTCAGTTCGTTGATTGGTTGGTCAGTTCGTTGGTCAGTTAATTAGTTGATATCTTTTTTATTGAATGACTGGTTAGTTTAATTTGATTTGACTGATTAGTTGGTTTGATTGATTGATTTGTTAATCCGATCAGTTGTAGTACAATCCAGAAACAGCTGGAACGTTTCTTAGTTAGACGATGATGATTTGAAACTCTTTCACCTTTTAGTGATGAAATTTTATTTTTATTCATTTATTTATTGTTCAGTTCACTCTTTCATTCATTTTAAAGTCATTTTAAAACTCATATTTTAGATAATATTTATATCACTGCATTGTACATATTTTGTAACATAATAAACTAATTGAATTTTTGGTTGATAGTATATTCATTTATTTATCTTTTATTTCCCTCTCTTTCTCTCTTGCTCTCTCTCACTCTCAGTCTTTCTCTCTTTCTCTTTTTTTTTCTCTCTCTCTCTTTCTGTGTCTAAATGTATACTTAATTTGTTAAAAATTTTCATATCAATGCTTGAAAATTACAGGTTTTTTTTTATTTTCTTTGTTATGGTTCTTTGAATTCGATTTTTTGCTTCATCCTTTTAAAAGTAAAATCAGATCGTGAATTTCAGGCCAAATTGTTTTTATTTTTTGCTGCTGTCATAATGATGATGATTATTACTATAATTATTATTATTATTCATTTTATAGATTTGTTGTTGGTTTGCATAATTGTTGATAATAATAAAAATCTGTTGATGATGATCTATTTCTAGATCATTTATAGTTAACTGCTTGCTTGTGTGTGCGTATGTGTGTGTATGTGTGTGTGCCCGTGTGTGCGTGTGATCAATGAATTGAAAATATTTATAATAATGATAATTAATAAATTAATATTAAAAACTATGAATAATTAAGGATAATAAATAATAATAATAAAAGTAATATTTAGATACTAAATAACTCTTATCGTTAATAATGATATTAATAGATTGTAACGTTTATATCAAATATATCAATTATTCTAACATAATAATAATGATAATTATTATTATAAGTAGTATTATTAACATTATGATAATTATAGTAAATACATTTCGAATATTATGGAATGCTTATTTTTGATAGTATTTTTAATTAGTTTTTACCACAAATACTTCTTTATGCGTATGTATGTATGTATAAGTCTCGTTTTCCGCTCCTCCAATCAATCTTTATTGGTTTTTTGTTTTACTTGCCGTTTTGTGTTTTTTCAATCTCTTTATTTTAATTCATCCATCACATCTCTCAATCAATCAATCAATCAATCATTCGTTAGTTCATTCTTTCGTACTTACATTTTCATTCGTTCGTACTTACATTTAATTACTTGTTCATTCGTTCATTTATTCGTTCATTTATTCGTTCATTTATTCATTCATTCATTCTTTCATTCATTCAGTGTTACTGGTTCATTTAATTTTTTATCTTTATAATTGTTCATTGATTAGTGCATTCACTCATATAAATAGATATTTTTTAGTTTTCATTCATTCGCTTATTCTCTCAGTAGTTCCTTCCTTCGTTCATCATTCATTCATCCATTCATTCATTCATTCATTCATCTCATCTATTCGTTCATTCAATCCGACTTTTATTTTAATTAGATTGAATGAATGTTTGTATACTGAATAAAATGTAAATTAGCATTGCGTGAAGAAAAACAAGAGGATGATTGAACAATTGAACTAATGAATGAGTGAATAGGTAAGTAAATGAATGGATGAACGAACGAACGAATGAATGAATGAATAAAAGAGTAATCGAATGAATAATGATGATGATAACGTTGACGTTGTTGAATCCCAACCATATCAGCTGCTTCAGTGTATAAATTATTTCGTATAATTAAAATTCTTCGATCCAAATTTCGTACTTAAATAAATAATAATAATAATGAAAATAATAATTATAATAATATTAGTAGTCTTATTATTCCTTTTTACATTTTTAGTGCTGTTACAAAAGATTTCTTTTCTTCAAATTGACATCTAGTTGAGTGAATAAATATGTAAAGATTGATAGATCGAAAGAACGAACGAACGAGTGAATCAATGAACGAATTAATTAATGTATGAATGAATGAATAAATTAATTGATGTATGTATGTATGCATGAATAAATGAATTAATAAATAATTTAAATAGATTACGTCTGTCCGTAGTCGCTACATCTAACGCGTTTAACTCCATTTATAAGCTATCTAATGTTATCGTTAAAGAATGACCACACACAGACAAACTCACGCACACACACACACTCACAAAACACACACCACACGCTAATAACACACACACACGTCTAAATATAAATAATGATGATGAATGTACATTTAATATCAAGAATTTCCTATTATTAAGTAACCTCCTAAGCGATGAAGACGATGAGGATTATCACATTATCTGAATTGGTATAACGATAATGAATGATCAATTATTCTTTTGTTTATTCAATTTACTTAGCTAATTGATTTTAATAAGTTTTAATTAGTTAACATTTAACACAGTGAATGTTTCAAAGTTTTCATGCATGGTTCGCTGATAGCATTTTGCGACTCTTTCAATTGAAATATGTATTAATTAAAATACTAATTTATTAATTAATTAACTAATTAGCTAATTATTCATGTGTATAACTTATTTTTTTATGTAAGGCCCGTTATGTTTATCTTTTGAAAAGTTTTCCAGACATTTTATTTTGTTTTTTGAAACGTTTTTTACGAAATTTTGTAAAAGTTCGATTCTTGCATATTTACTTATTGTTGTTTTTATCCAGACTAGCAATAAACAATTATGTCTTATAATAATAATAATAATAATATTAATAATTTTGTTCTTAAACTTTTCAGTTTTTTAATTTAGGTTTAATTTTTATTAAGTATCGTCGTTTCTTAATAGAAATCGAAATATTTAAATAACGCATTAGCAAATTAAGAGCCAAAAACATTAATAGAACAATATTAACATCAACATTTAACTATGATAACAACATTAGCAGACAACGTTAATGACGTCAACCTAAGTTTTTAACGTCTGCTAATATAGTGCTAAAAAAAGAACCAAAACAAAGAAATTCTTTGATAACATTTATGCTAAAAAATTTCAAAAATTTATGTAATATAAATTAATTATAATATGAACCAATTATAACATAAATTAATTAGGATATAATTCAATTATAATACAAATGAACAACTGAGATAGTTTGTAAAACATTGAATGAAATTCTCTAAAATATTTGCAAATAGAGTTAACTACAGAGTCTTACATCAAAATATGGACAATTTTTATAATAAAAATTTGCAAAAAACACAGACCGTTTTATATTATATTGAGAAAATGCTGAATGAATGAATGAATGAGTGAGTGAAATGAATGAATAATCGACTTTAAGAATAACAATTACTCAGTATAGCACAATTGAAATACTTAAATGATACTATAATGAAAAAGATTTAAAAATTTCCGAATTGTATATTATACCTAGAACCTACCTAGCTACATCTATCTATGCAATGATAAAAATTAGGCCTAAATAACATCTGACGTCATTCTTTCAAATTCTGACGTCATTCTTTCAAATTACCCTGGAGTCGTCGTCGTTCTCGACGTTTTTGGAGCTCCTACGTGGAAACAAAAATTAAATAAACAGTTAAGAGAATTGTTGAATTGCTATACAATTAAAATTTGATTAGGAAATAAAATAATTTGCTAATGAATAAATAGAAAAACACACACACAACGCACACTCACACACACAACACACACACACAGAGACACACACGTACACGCATACATACACACAAGACCAACAACACCAGAACACACAGGATATATCTGATCTGTTTGATGTAAGCTACGGAGAACATGGCCCACTCGTAAAATAATCTCAGGGACGGATAGTTCGTGTACGTAAGGTGAGAACGTGGAATCTCTGTGTGTGGTTTTTTTGGTTTTTATCATTAAAATTAATTTTTTATTTAATAATTGCAAAAAGGCGTTTAAAATACACACTCATGCATTTATTCATTCATTTATACATTCACCATTCATTCATTCATTAATTCATTAATTCATTCATTCATCCATTCATTCATTCACTCATTCATTCATCGAATTAAAATTTTTAAATTTGTAAATAAAAGAGAATTTTTTTGTACCATCCAGCAGATCTTTGAAATCATTCATGTTCAGTGAATTGAGCAAAGGACTCAGTGGATTGAACTTGCGAATTTTTTGGTCCATGTTCGAGGAGAGGAACTTAGCGAGGAAGGTGGTAGTCATCAAATTGATTGATTGATTGGTGTGAATGGTTATTAAAATTAATTAGTCTGCCATGCCATGATCTGATATGAGGTTTGCAGTTTGGTTGATTGAATGATTGATGACTTGATTGGCTGGTTGTTAGATTGTTAGATTGATTGACTGATTAATTAACCGATAAATAAATGAATGAATGAAGGAAAAAATTAAATATTGATCGAATGAGTGAGTGTGTAAACGACTGTTTGATTATACGGATGAGTGACTGACAGGATGAACGATTAGCAGATTGATCGATCGATCAAATTAACTGTTTAATTTATCGACAGATTGGTTGAATGTTAGTTAAATGATTGAAATTCCACAGCTACTTACGGGTTTCAAATCGTTCCACAGAGGCTTAACGATAAGAGGTGACTGAGGGTAGAGAAGTTTCAGGATGATGAAGACGATTGTGCAGAAGGTCGGCGGTACCTCCCTCAGGTAAGTTATTCGCTTCCTTTGTTTTATGAAAAACCCATCGTAATTATTATTATTATTTTTTATCGTTATTATTATTATTAGCACTGTGCCTTACCTAATATTACAAATAATTGTAATGATAATAACAAATAATAACTATTATTAACACAATCAACCAATTAATCAGTCAATAATTTAATCAATCAACGAACGAACGAACGAATAAATTGTAGCTACCATTGCGCAGTTTTAAGATGTTCAATTAATTTATCAGAAATTCTTTCGAGACAGAACCGTATGCAAACATTCTGAATTGGTTCAGTTGTGTCCGAGCCTAAACAATTATATGCGTGAGAATTTACATAAAATATACTAAATGGACATTGTTCACCCCATGAAATTTTGGTACAAGAATTGAGCTATAACACAAGAATTGAGCTATAACACAAAAACTGAACTATGGTACTTGAACTTAAAATTGACTGAGTAGCATCAGCGCTGTTATATATTGTGGCTGATTGATTGATTGACTGTTTGATTGATTGAATGAATGTCTGATTGATTTACAGTTTGTTTGATAGATGGATTGATTGATCGATTAGTATCTCTAGCCAATCGCAATAGTTTCCACATTCAAGTTAAAAATATTCTGCATGAAATTTAATGAACTGAACGACGTAACGACGACAAAACTTGCTCTTATGCTGTCGTATCGCTTAATATTCAACGGATGGCCCAGGTTCGTTAATGAAATAAAATATACAATAAAAAGAATAATAATATAAATAAAAATAAAAATGATGATAATAATAATAATAATAATAACTAGCTCCGGTATTTTCTCTTTCGATGATCCAGTGCAGTACCCTGGTGAAAACTTTTATGAAGAACAAAAGATCCACTTCCTCGTGTTTTGTTATCCGTTTCTTCTGCCCTATTCCCACTAGGATTATGAATTCCGTCTTTATTGGTAGTGAAGTTGTTGATGACGTTGTTGTTGTTGATGTTGTTGTAGATGCTATTGTTGATGCTGTTGTTGATGTTGTTGCAGAGGTTGTAAATGTTGATGTTGTTTAGGGGGTGGAGTTTTAATGGCGTTGTTTTTGTTGATGAAGTTAGTTGGTGTTGTTTTCAGATAATATCATAAGGTTAGATTGCAATTAACATCGTTAGCAGCATAGCAGTTGCAAATTTTTTTTTGGAATATTTTTGTTATTAGTTCGACGTTAATAAATATGCAGCATAAAGTTCACCGCAATAGCAAGAAGTGTCTAATACCTGACCTGGTTGTCTGGGTTTTTGATTGGATACACGAAGTAATTGTTTCCTAGACATGTACCAAACATGGGCTGGCCAGAGTCGAGGCAATCAAATAGGTAGGGTCTTTAAATGGTGGAGCGCCATCAAGTCAGTACATGTTTGTTTACGTTCAAATGAAACATCAGTCTTTTGAAAATTCAACGACAAATTATATAATTCTTTTAAATAGAAAGAAAGAAAAAACTATTTAACTAAACATGGACTAGTGCACAAAAACACACACAAAACAGATACACAAACAAAAAGTTAACATTCAGGCATACAAATAGATACAAAATATAACAGGCGGACATTCAGACATATAAACAGATAGGTATACAAACATACAAACAGACAGACAGACCTGTACAAATTGTACACCCTACTAAGACATGGAAGTTTTTTGTTGACCTTGACATTTTCCTTTGTCCTATAGGTCATCATCTCTTGCAGGAAATAGTCATTAATGGAGATGTCGAAACTGACCCGATAGAACGCGCACCAAACCACCGACATGCATATGTAACTGAGTGAATGTTTAGCATCCTTTGTCGCCATCGTCATAATCACTTGTCGCCATTGTCATAACACTATCATCGTCGCCATCATTATTTCCGTTGTCATCATGATTATAATCAAAGACGCAACGTCAAGAAATATGTGAACATTTTATTCAGCCATATTTTAAAAAGTTTTCTAATGATTAAACAGATTTTAATTAATTCGGAAGAGAATGAAACCTGAGGTTTTCGACCAGGCACTTAAATGAACTCATCATGTTCATGTAGTGGTTGTGTTGGTGCATAACTATACTGATCGCTTTCGCCTGTCCCTATAATCGTGGTTAAAACTTTCTTGCAAATGGTATAGGAGTTGTAAAAAAACTTATTAAGACAGTGACATGATAAAGCATTTATAACTAACAACCATTCCACAATTAGATAAGAAAGGCCAACCTTTATAAACTCAATTTTATCATCTCTGAAGAAGTGTTTATCACCCTCGGCACTCGGTTTCCTGTGCGTCTTTTTCGATTGACATTTGAATGATTTTTTTGATCTCGAGCTGTGCCTACTCATTCTAGCTATCGACTTATCATCCTCATCACCATTACCTTCACACTCTCCTGATTGAAACGCAACGGAAAACTTACTCTGACTTCTCCTTCTCTCAGTTAAAGATTCGAAGATGGTGGACGTTTGTGAATAATAACTGCGTGCCAGCATCTGTTCTGTATTTGACAATTTCTCATCGTCCATCAAGTAAAGAGAGTCTTTCTCTTGATTAGTCTTTTCATTCTCCTCGTTTTCTTGCACATCCAGGACGAAGTATATCTGCCAAACGGTGGTGAACAGTTTTGGCAGTTTGAAAAGTTAGCGAGTTACTAAAAACATTATCGAACTAGATTTTTTTTGTGGAAAAATACCACTTCGATAATTGTTAATGAAAGCAACGGACACAATAACAAATACACTTTACAAATCTCGAAAGCTTAGACTGTTAAAAAATAAATATAATAAATAATCAGAGTTAAAAAATGTTGAAAAAATTGAATGAATATTTTTTCCCATGCTCGTTCATCTGCACAAAACCAATTCCACCGCTCTCCTCACCATCACCACATACCGACGAAACATTCCTAGCTGGTTTATCCGTGGTTGAAGCAAAGTCCAGATCCTTCAGTTCCTTCTGGATTCCCTTGGTGATCCCTTTAATGGGAGGTGGGATGTTGTCCACTGTGAAGACCCCGAACGCTCTGTCGTGTCTGTCCAGCAGCGGTATGAACATCATTTGACCTTCGCCTATTTGCTGATTAGTTGGTTTATAATTATAAGTATTATTATTATTATTATTATATATATATAATTTTGGTGATCGTTACAACGACGACGATGATGATGGTGATGTGAAAATGGTAAAATTGGCATTTTTATCGTCGAGGTGGTGGCGAAAAAATTTGCTTCCATCACTAAAAACTTTAATATCCTTTTAACAGCCGGCTCCCGTTATCACTATCATCATCATCGGTATCATCATAATCGTTATCAGCAGCAGCAGCAACAACAGCAACATTTTCGTCGTCGTTATCATCATCCTCATCATCATCGCCCTTTTCTTACCTCTCTGACGTTCCTATCCCATAAATCAGCCAACACGTTCGGATGCGCCCACACGGATTTCACAAACACCGTTTCCTTTGACTCCAGCACTTTGTAACTGGATTAATAGTGTCATCATCTCTATCACAATCATCCCTAACGCCATCACCATTTCATCACCCAAATCATCATCATTATCACCATCACTACCATAATTTATTCTTAACATCACCATATCACCAAATAATTTTGACCCTCTTTACCATCATAACCATCATCAGAAACATCATTACCATCATCAGAAACATCATTACCACCACGACTCCCCAAACTGACGCAATAGAGAGCGGATGTGGCTCCAGAAGCGTACCATTGATCACGTGCTTGTCGGGTGAACCATAGTGCATGCACAGCAAAAAACTGTAACCTGATTTAACGGAGATAATGTCGTTATCATTATAGATGATGAAAAAAAAACAATGATCAACTTACTCGTGTATCAAAAATGAGTCAATTATGAGGATGTCTGGTATATAACGACAATGAATAATGATAATAAATAAATAATAACGGATAATGTTCTCATCGGCGTTTGAAATAATAACAAATGTTAAGGTAACATCAAGAAAAACATCAGAGCCAACATCAAACGACAACGAGAACATTACCAAAAAAATGACATCAAACTCCATTGACGAATAGCATGGACGGACAACATAGACAACGAACGACCAGCAAGCCCATAACTACCTTTGTATTTGAAACGTGTCGACATTTCCACTAGTGCTATCGTTATTGATGCCTGACTGTTCGATACGTTGTCACTATCTCCCTTGAGTTCGGAAATAAGAAGAGTAACAAAAAAAGCTACAAGAGAAAGATTGAAAGAGGGAAAGAGTTAAAACGATAAAGAGAATGTGTGTGTGTGTGTGTGTGAGAGAGAGAGAGAGAGAGAGAGAGAGAGAGAGAGAGAGAGAGAAACAACAGAGAAAAAGGAAGAAGGACAGTGAAAAACAAAAATGAGAAAAACAAATGCAGCAAAACCATTTTACTTCCATCATCAGTGGCAGAAAACTAAATAGAAAAGAATGACTATAATAAAAACGGCAAGACACACACACACACACACACACACAGATGCAACACACACAATTTTAAACCTACTGACACACACACACACACACACACACACACACACACACACACACACACACACAGACAAACACAAACACATACACACACAAACAAACACACACACACACGACACACACAAACTTACGGTTTTGAGGACGCGTGAGATTTCATCGTAGACAGGTTGCAGATCGTTGGGCGACAACATGGCCCTGTAGAAGATCCTATGCACAAGACGTTTGCGCCAATCCCGGTTTCGAAGTTTACTCAAGGAAGGCTAATAAAAATTATAATTAATTATATTAATTAATACGATAATTAATTATCGTAATAATTAACAATAACAAATAACAAATGATAATAACTAATTAAGAAGCGACCTCGAATGTTTTAAAGAACTGCTCATAGAAGCTCTCAAAGGTCTCAGTCTTGGGTATCTTAGACGCGGCGAGCGTCATCAGGTAGCGGAACTTTGATTTCGAGACTTTGTCGTCTGGACCGAACTTGTTGCTGAACTCGCTAATGACTGTAAGTGGTCTCATCAATGTTATTATCATCGTAACCATTGTTATCATTGTAACCATTGTTATCATCGTAATCATTATTACCATCGTATTCATTATTGATAGCATATCATCGTCAATAACGTCATCATCATTATTGTTCTTAATGTAATCAAAATTGTTATCTCCTCATCGCCATTATTATTATAATAATAATAATTATTATTATTAATTATTATTATTAATTGTTATCATTATTATTTTTATAGATCTTAGTCATCCTTATGACCAACATTGTCATGACATTTCTTCGCAATATAGCCATCACAACCATCACCATATGCATACTTCACCATCGTCATCAGCAGCCAAACGACAAACCATCCAGCCAATCAGCCATCCAGCCAATCAGCCATCCAGCCAATCAGCCAACCAACGAACTATTGTTGACGACTTTCTCAGTGAGCATCTTGACGTTAAAAAGTTGTAGATGCAGTTGTTTCAGCGATATAAAGCTGGCAAGATTCAAGTCCCACAGCTCAAACAGAGCATCAATCTTCTTCTTCATCTTCTCCTCTTCCTTCAACGCTTTGAACTACAATGAGTGATGTCATATGAAGAATGTATCATCATTGTCATCGTCATCACCATCGTACTTTTCGTCATCGTCATCATTTATTAACAGGTCGTCATCGCAAGTAACCTTTGCGGCTAATGCCATTTTTTCCTCATCTCTCAGTTTGAAGCCTTCCATTAGGTGCACTCCTGAATGAATGAGTGAATGAATAAGTGAATGAATGAGTGATGTATGAATGGTGAATGAATGATGAATGATCAATTGAATGAACAGTTAAATAAATACATAGACAAAAGAAAGAACTAATAAATGAATGTAAGGATAACAAACTGCCAGCCGGCCAACTAATTAAACAGCCAGAAGCGTAGCCAGGGTTTTTCGCGACCGGAGACAAACTATAATATTGGCGCCCCCCTCTCCATGTTTAATCACATTTTTTATTACATTAACATTGTAAAAATTACTGTTTACAAAAACAATTCAAATTTAATGGAACATTGTATTTAAAGATAAAACATAAATATACAAATTATAACATATGATCCAGTCACTTTCAAAGATAATTTACACAGTTTACTCTTGTTTGCCAAAATTTGTCTGCCTCACTTTTGGCGCCCCCTGTACTTGGCGCCCAGGAACATATGTACCCCCCGCCCACCCACCCCCCTAGCCACGCCTCTGTAAACAACTGACCAACCAAGTTTATTGATGAGTTCAGGTGAATATATTCCAGTGTACAAAAAGTTCATGGTCAACTGGCAGAACTGCTCCTTGTTTATCAGACTTTTGTCCTTGTCTGCCTTCGAAACATAATGAAGTGACCAGGTCGGTAGGCTGTTCAGAGCGTTGCCTTTTTGTGGTTGTATCGGGATTATGACGTCACCATGATGTCGTGATGATGTCATGATGATGTGACGTAATTATGACGATGTGGAAATGAAAAAATCAAAACAAACAATACGTACGAAATAAACAAATAACCAAAAAGACAATAAATGAACAGATATAAGAACAAACGAACAAACGAACGAACGAGCAAGCATGTAAACAAACCCTTGTCAACTTTCTCACTGATGTCATTCTTAAGCTCCTCCCCCACTTGATTCCTTTTCAGATTGACAGCCACTGACAGGGTCTTTATGTTCTTCCATTCGGTCTTCGTTGAACTTTGATCTGATTGGTCAAAAAAAAAATGAATGAATGGATGAATGAATGAACGTATGTTTTTATGTATGAATGAGTAAATGGATGGATGAATGAATGAATGAGTAGATGAATGAATGAACGTATGTATGTATGAATGAATAAATGAATGAATGAATGAATGAATGAATGAATGAATGAATGAATGAATAAATGAATGAATGAATGAATGAATGAATGAATGAATGAATGAATGAATGAATGAATGAATGAATGAATGAATGAATGAATGAATGATTAAAATTAAATCATCATCACTCTTTTTATCAACCTCTTCATCATATAATCGTCCTAGCCGTGAATTTCACCATCGTAGGCATCACTACAATATTGTTATCATCCCAAAAACATCACCAAATCACCACGATCATAACCATCATCGTCGTGTATGACGTCATCATTACAAACTTTGCTCTTGAGCGAATTTCAAATCGTGATAATCTAGAGCTGCGAACTTGACATTCTTGTTGGCAAAAAACTTTCTGTATGCCTGGTTCGGGTAGACAGGTGTCACTAGCAGCGGGTCACTCGGCTCATCTTCTTGACTGACCTCCAGTACTGCGTCCATTGGAGGGGAGAGACGTTGGTTGAAATCAATCACAAAGGTCGAAGTTTGAGTCTGTTTCGTTCGTGTTTGTTTCGTTCGTTCGTTTGTTTGTTTGCTTGCTTGCTTGCAAAAAGTGACCAATGATTGATTGGCTGATTGATTGATCAATTGAATAATAGATTATCATGAGATGAGACACGCGACTTTTAAAATGTTTCGGTTGGGCATTTCATTATCTAAAACAGAAAATGGACAGAGATATAAAATTCGAGCAAAGACTAACAAAAATGTCAACTTGCTATTATAATTTTGAAGAAGAACTTAAATAGAATGTATACAAAACAATGAGCGTATTGCGAGCTCAAGGTATTCAAGCCCAAAATAAAAGAGAGACAAAAAGACGCAAAGCACATGTGAAACACTTGCAACTGAGCTCACAAAATTACACACACAATAAAATGTAGAAGATTTTAAACGGCGCTAAAGTTCAACGAATGACTAACAAACAACATTACAAAAGAACGCAATGATAAAAACAAACAGATAGACAGACAAACAAAAGAACCAACTTTTATTTTTGTCGACACCCTACTGACAATGGATATAACATCATTTTCAGAGGAACCGATTTCATTATTATCCTCATCGCCATCCCTATCAGCGTATTTATCATCGTCGTCGTCGTCATCATCAGAGTCAGATGAATCTAAATTTTCGTACGAATCTTTCAATGGAATGACCTCGTCGGCAGTTTCCTCTATCTCACCGTCTTCTATTACTGGCCCTAGCATTATTGGTTTAACCATAAAACCAGTTAGCTGGTTGGTTGGTTGGTGGGTAAGTTGGTTGATTGGTCGGTTGGTTAACTGGCTGGTTGGTTGGCTGGTTGGTTGATTGGTTGGCTGGTTGGTTGATTGGTTGGCTGGTTGGTTGGCTGGTTGATTGGTTGATTGACTGGTTGATTGATTGGTTGGCTGGTTGGTTGGTTAGTTAGCTGACTAACAAATTAACAGTACAGGAATAATTTCACTGCGTTTCTTAAACTAAAACAGCCAACAAAATACGTTTAGCATTTTTTTTGGATATAGATCCAACCAGTAAAAACAACTAATGACGATTTTACTAACAGTAATAAGGATTCCTGACTTTTTTCTTGTCCTCCGTGTTCAAAAGTTTGTAGAATGATGCCAGCAGTCCCAGCAGTTTTTCTCGTTCCACGTAATTTGTCTGGTGGTATCATGATCGATGCTATCAATCGCTACTGACGTCATCATATTATCATATTATATTTGTATCGATATTATCATCAGCGTAGGTCTTATTATCATCACCATTAGTATCATTATTGTTATCATCAGTATCATAATTGTTATCATCATCACCATCATCATCATCCATCATCATCATCATCATAATAATCATCATCATACAACAATCATGATCTCTATCATCATCACCATTTTCGAACTATACCAAACAGATAAGTAGACAAGCAAACAAACAGACACACAAACAAACAAACAAACACATAAACAAACAAACATACGAACAGACTCGCAAACAAACAAACAAACACACAAAAACAACCTTCAAAACATCGCAGGACCTAAAAAACTGCTCGATCCTATTTTTAATGCTCTGCACTTTACTGTTGACTTTGTAATCTACGCCGGCGTGCTTCATATGCTCCATGAACTTATCAAACATCATTTTCGAGAGGGTCGATACCAGGTCACACACGTACTGTTGTGTGGTTTGGTGTTGTGTGGCGTTTTGTGTGGCGTTAGGCGTGTGGTTTGATGTGGCGTTTTGTGTGGCGTTTATGGCGTGTGATTTTGTGTGGCGTTTGGCGTGTGGTTTGATGTGGCGTTTTGTGTGGCGTTTATGGCGTGTGATTTTGTGTGGCGTTTGGCGTGTGGTTTGGTGTGGCGTTTTGTGTGGTGTTTAGCGTGTGGTTTGGTGTGGCGGTTGACGTGTGGTTTGGTGTGGCGTCATATTAAGTGGTTATGTTATATTATGTTGTCTTATGTCGTGTTACGTAGTCTTATTCTATGTGATCATGTTATGTTAGATGGTTTATTTCATTGAAAAACAGAAAGTATACAAGTTCTGTTTCTCACATGATATGATATGACACTAGGCATAGAAAAGGTGTGCTGTGTAAATAACTGATAATTACATATCTAATTACATATCATATCATCACAACCCAATGTTTCACCATCATAACATCACATCGACATGAAATTACCATTACATCATCATTCCAACATTACATCATCATTCCAACATTACATCATCATTCCAGCATTACATCCTCATTCCAACATTACATCCTCATTCCAGCATTACATCCTCATTCCAACATTACATCATCATTCAAACATTACATCATCATTCAAACATTACATCCTCATTCCAACATTAAACATAACTAACTTCAACAAAATTATCGGACAGTAAATATTCCCCGGGTTGATTTGTTATCTCAATTTCTCTGCTGAACTGGCCTAAGAGCAGTTTTTAATAATTCAAATTGAACAGTGAATGATGGATTGTCATATATGTCACTTACTAATATGAATAAAATTATTTAAAAAAAAACCTCTTATTAGCATTACTGCAGCCAATACAACTGCTACTTTGGCCGTTACTACAGCTGCTACTACTGCCACTACTGCAATTTTTACAACCGCTACTACTACAAAATTTCTCTACCTTGGTTGCGATGTTTGACGTTAAGAGTTTCAACGTAATCTCTGAATGATATGAGGGCGTTCTGTGCCTGCGGTACATTCAAGAGGGAATGATTACAAAAGTGATGACGAATTTAACGAAATTAACAAACATGATGACCAAAAAAGACCATCAACATTATCGTAATCATCGAAATCAACATCCCAATCATATTTGTCGCGACAACCATCAGCTTGACCATCATCATCTTCATCACCATAGTCAAGGGTATCCTTCTGCCTTTGTTCCACTGGGCAAAGAGTTCCCTCAGCGCTGACATTCTTCTCTGTCTTTCCTTGCTCTTCTTCAAAACTTCTGTCTCGCACTGCAGCCTTCTTTCGTGCACTTTGAACTTCAAACTTAGAAGGCTTCAGTCAAAATCAATCAGTCAGTCAGTCAGTCAGTCAGTTAGTCAGTCAGTCAGTTAGTCAGTCAGTCAGTCAGTCAGTCGGTTGGTCGGTCGGTCGGTCGGTCGGTCGGTCGGTCGGTCGGTCGGTCAGTCAGTCAGTCAGTCAGTCAGTCAATCAATCAATCAATCAATTATTCAATCAATTAAGCAGTTAATTAAGTTAATAAAAAAAATGAATGAATGAATGAATGAATGAACGTATGAACAAATGAATAAACCTATGAATGAATATAAAACTAACGAGTTTGGCGGGTCATCTATGCTTCCCTTAAGCACTGAATTGAAGACAATCCTCAGACTGTGAACATATGGATCTGTCTCATTGAAGGGCGAGTAACTGGCGCGGAATATTACAACAATTTAATATAATTATGACGGAGAAAACATAAAAGCGATAATGCAATAATTATAACACGAATAACGATAATTAATAATAACAATTATTATTATTATAGCAATAATAATCGGAATAAAATTGATAGCTGTAGCAAATTAGACTGAAAGTCATAAAGAGTTAAATACAAGATGAAATTGTTGTAAAATGAAAAACAAAATGAATAAACAACGTAAATTAAAATGAAATAATATTTATCAAAAATAAGAAAAATGAAAAAAAACATTAAAATATGTAATAAAATTAACTTGGGGTTGTTCCTGATAAGATATCTGGCCAGATAGTTGATGGGGTTAAAGTTTTTGTCCACTTTGTTCCCATCCAATAAATTTTTCTCTTCAGCCACCTCCAGCACCTTCAAAAATAGAGTAAGATATCAGTTTATAATGATGATCAATTTTTAAAGTCGTAAAAGTACCGCTTATTTTTATCTTCTTGCCACAGTAAATTTGAAATTATTCAAAAAAAAAGAAAGCAAAACCTGAACCGAAACTACCTTAATGAGACCAAGGACCAACACGGGTAGAACCTTGTTAGCAATGAACCTCATTTGTTCATTATTTAAAATCGTATTACATTCCAGCCACTCCCGTGCCAGCGCATCGTAAGTTATTTTTAATCTTTCAAATTTTAATTAGAGAATGAGTTAATGACTTTTATTCATCATAATAAAAGATGGTACAAATGTGTTTAAATGAACAGTGAAAGAAAGACGATTCATTGAGTTAATATAGCAATGCATTTAGTCGTAAAAAATACATAAAAAACAGAACAGAATAAAAATATTATGCGCTAAATCCAGCAAAACCAACTCAACCAACTTTAAATGATCGATTTTCGCGTTAAAAACATTTCTCTCTTCTGCCTTCTTCGTGGCTTTTTTCATCATCTCTTCGAAAAGTAACTCATCTGTTATTACGAAATGCTGTGATAATTTTTCGGGTAGTTCCTGCTTTTTGTGAATCTCCTGGTATACATTTAAGCTAGATAGAGAAGGGCTTGCTCTAGGCTTTTTTGCTGGTTTTTGGATGTTGTCTCTGCGAACCAGAGGGTCTAAGTTTTGTGGCGGCTTCTTTGCATTCGTTTTGTGGTTAGGTTAGTGTGGCCAAAAAACGTTCAAAAAAAAACGTTGATGATAACTATGTATTAATGTATTAATGACAGTGCCTCACATACCACACACGCGCGCACACACACACACACACACACACACAATGAAGCATTTGTTGTAAGCTAAAACAATGAGTTCGCATACAAATATTAATGTATATGCACGCGTATCACAATAGAGCAGGTTAGTCCAACTTTTCATCAACCTGCACGAAGATGAAAGTCGTCCTTAAATGCATCAATTATTAATTAAATGGATTTCAAAACGAAATTACGGGGTGAAAGTTTCTCAAATATATATTTTATAGTTGCATTGCATTTTATACTTGTGATTGGCTGGCGGTTGAATGTTTTGCTCCATTCTTTATAATGTTCATACTTTCATCATCTTCATCATCATAACTGCTTTCTTCGTCATCTGAATCCTGTAAGGCTGAATCATTCATTCGTTACAAGTTATTAAAATGTATACAGGTTATTTGTTTAACAGTTTATCCATTGATGTTTTACAAAGAACAGTGAATCCACAAATCTTCTCATCGTTCAATGAAGATTATTTTTGTTGTGTGCTAGTTTTCCAAAGTCTTGGCAAAAAATTGAAGCAACGCGAATAAAATTACGACAAATTTTGTTGTATTCAAACAAATCATTATATAAAACTATTTTAAATAAAAACAAAATAAAACACATCCCTCAAAAATTGTTGGAAAGCCATGGACACACCTGTGTATAACCTAGGAAGAGGTTCTGGAGCCACACAGTAAAATGGAAACTGCCTGGTTTTTGAAGTTTTAGCTACCAACGTGGACCTATTGAACTGAGAGTACCTTGAAAAATATGAAGTGCCAGTGATCGTATGATGTAGGTGTTCAATTGATGGGAGTTTCATTGAAAAGGAAGTGAAAGACATTGGCAAGCTCTGTCGAACTGGAAAAATTTCTGAGTAAAAAGTTATTTTGAAAATTAATTTAGAAGTTACTATCTAGCATTAATAATTATCTAATCAATTTACCAAATGTTAGACTTCTGTGAAAGTATGTAGGTAGAGTATTATACATGTTTATTAAATAAACTGCTATGCAAATGAGTTTTAGTTAAAAATGGAAGATTAGAAAAAAATAAACTTTTAGAGATTTTGTTTGGCTCAACTTCTAATTTGTCAGGAAGATCAAAGCTTGCAGAGTGGGCACATCTATCTGCTAATGAACCACTTTGAAGACTTTCAGACCTTATATGTCAATTTATTAATGCTTTATTTATCAATATGTAATTTCTATCAATTTTTCCTCCAAGAATATCAACATCTATAATTTTATATACTTGAAAATAATTCAAAATTTAAAGTTATATTCACTATGCTGAAAAATAAAAACTTTTTAATTTGAATAAAAATACAAATGAGAATGTTTCTAACAGTTCCTCATCAGGAGCATCAGGAACTGGATGAAATGTTTTATTACTGCTACCACTGCTACTGCTGCTTGAAGTCTTTGACATCTTCATCTGATATTTTTGAGAAATATGACACCAGTTTAAAATTCAATAAAATGACTTTTTGATGACAGTTGAAGAGAAGCATTACACATCAAAATTTGTCACCAGTGGCAACAAAAATTATTTGTTTGTTTAGCTATTAAAAATACTTTGCATTTGATTTGAGTTTTATAGTCATCTTTTCATTATATAATTGTAACAAAAATATACGGCTATGATATAAAAAAAATAACGATAATCATGACAATAAATTGAATAACTAAAATTTAATTAAAATTTATTTTAAAAATTTAATTTGCTTAAATATTACTCCTATAATTGACATTCAACTATGAAATATTGTGCAAAGATCAAATAACATTACACAAAAATAGTTCTTGGGACACGTCGTTGCCATAACAACAGTTTTTAAAAGTAAAAAGTGTAATGAAATGTAAACAAAAAACAACAAAACATTTTATGAAAAAGTTTGTTTAATCTGCTAAAATTTTATTAAAAAACTTTATTTTATTGAACGTCTATCTTGATAGATGTGAATAAAACAACCTCTAATGCAGTTGTGAGTATTTTTCAACTTTTAATTCAAGTTAATTTTAAAATTGAAATTATAAGTTTTTTCAATTAATTTTTTTTAAATTTATTATAATAAATTATTTATTTAAAAATAAAAGTTTTAAATAATAAAAAACAAATATAAAATATGTTATATTTGAAAACTCATTCAATTTTACTAATACTATTCACTATTGTATTAGTAGTCTAACTAAATTACTTAATATAAGAAAGTAATATTTTTAGTTTTAGTAATGAAAAAAATGAAAGAAATAAAAGAAATTGATTAACTGTATTTTATTATACAATTACAAAAAAAACAACGTTTTTTAAATAAACTTTTGCAAATGATTTTAATTTTAGGATTGCAAATGAAAAATCAGCATCTAGCCCATTCAGAAAAGCAAGAGCCAAATTGGAGGGATATGTTTCTAACCTGATCAGAAATAAATTAATTCGAGCTGACAGACTAAAAGAATATGAAGATTTATTGATAGAATCCGAAAGATGTTTAAATTCTTTTAAAACTCAAAATAGCAAACTATTGGAAAAAAAAGTTTGTAATGTTTAGATTTTAATGTAAATTGTTTAACTAATTTTTTTCATCAAATAAGATCAAATATTTGAATGAGTTGGATGCCAAATATCCAAAATGGGCAGAAGAAATAGCATTTCATAATAAAGGATCGTCAAATAATGTATGATTTTTGATGTTGTTTCAATAAAATTTCAGTTTAAAATTTATTTTACGTATTTTAAAAGAAGCCGATTAAAATGGTGTCTTCACATAAGAGGGCTAAACCTTCAAAAATAAAAATTAAGGTACCTTTGAACAAAAAATATAGTCGAGATAGCAGTAAAAAGGCTTCACCAATACCCTCTAAAGCCAGTAATATTTTCCTTGGTTCTAAAAGCAACACTGACAGTTTAAAAAGTACGGTGAAGATTAAAAACAGCGACATAAAAGAATCAAAAATTTACCGATCACCGTCAAACAATTCGCTAGCTGCAAGTACTGTAACGTTAAGCGTCAGTCCGTCACAAGCCTCCTACTTGCTGCCTTCCTATCATCCAGACAACCTTTATAAACACATTCATCTGAAACAGCCATCCAAGCAAGAGATCATTACAATAACAAAGAGGCATTCTAACAATTGTGCTTCTAAACATTCTCAGCTTAGTGATAAATCTCCAATCAAGTTGGCCAGTCACAGCAGCAATAAAACTTTAAAAAATTCGAACCATTCAACACCATCCAGCAGGCAGCAAATTAATTCAATGAAATCTAACGACTCTAAATCAAAATCTAGAGTGACAATAGTTAACGAAAGGGATTACAGATCCGTATCAGGAGCTTCGACTATTTCTTATTATGATAGCTGCAATAAACCTCCGAATGCGAATGTTAGTGAAATCGAAATTGTTTTCCCCAAAGGTTCTTTGTCAAACAATAAAAACATCGAAAAAATATCTTCTCTGATCTGTAGAATCATTAAAAGTGACCACACAGACGGTCGCGATAGTGAAGAACAAAAAAGAAAAATGATATGTCGTCTGCAACAGATTTTAAAGGACATGGAAGATTTGGCTGCCAGGAATTCGTTACACAGCTCTAATATGGCTGTTTGTGATTCTGATGTTCTGGAATATGACGAAGATTTGAGTAGGGAGAGAATGCTATGCAGTCGTTCTACATCGTCGAAACCTCCTGCAAGACAGTGCTATGTAGTCGATAATTCCATAAAAGATGATTGTTGCATCGAACATGTTGACTCTTCGAAAGTGAAACCTTTAAAAATGAAATCAAGTCTCATGCAGAACAAAAGAGAAAGCGCCATCTTCTCAGAGATTTCGTCTAGTTCAACACTGGAGGGCAATGCTTTTTGGTCTTTTGTGCCTAATGATATTCCAAGTCAGTTTGCAAGACTTTTCGCATTGGTTTTCTTTTATATCTAATTACTCGTTTTTTGCATGAACATATTATTCACTTAATGAATATTTTGTAACTTTTGGCGACTCGCAAAATTTACTTTATTTAATTGTTTTGAAGGCAGGCCATTAAGCCACGTCTCTTTCGTAACAAACGATCATCCCCAACATCTTACCAACCACCTGAGTGAGTACTTCCCTAAAGATAATTTCTCCATGAACTTTGATGCATCATCAGCAGTCACGAACAGGCATTCTTTTCAGAATGAATGCAATTTTGAAGAATGCGGAAAGTTTCCCGAAGATTTTTGTATAAGTCATGCGCAACCTATCCTACCCTCCTACAATGGGTAACTTTACAAATAAATTATTCTGATTTTTGGGCGGTTTTTTATTTAGTAATGGAAAAATTATAGTGATTTTAATTAGTTTAGTTAAAAATCTTCATTAACCAACTATCGATAACTAAATAATCATCTCCTTCTCGATCTTACATTCTGCAATTTGACTAATCAATTTTGTCTACCAACATAAGAACTAACCAATCAAACAAACAACCAACCAACCAATCAGTGAACCAAAAATTAAATTCAAGTTCTCTAGAGTTGACGTATAGAGGTTTCTTATATCTGCTTCGTTACATCGAGAAACTTTGCTTAAAGAAGTGCGTATACACGAGGGATTTCTACAGAACCGTGGCTCCCAATCTGGCCACAAAAAATCACATCATTGGGTTTGTACTACTGTGACTGTTATATCGAATACTACTGCTAATGTTATATCATTATTGCTATTTTAATAAACATTATTGTTTACAACAACAATATTTTACAATTTATTATTATTTTTTTTATTATTTATTGAAGCGCGGCAAATTGCAAACGGCCTATAGACAAATATCACTCGGTGGCAGTGACGATGGTTTTGTTGTGCCATATGCAGAGCTTGATTAGGAGGTCAAGGTCGGCCTGCATTTTTGACGATGTCCTTTTGGATGAGTGCTACCCCACGTTCGAAATGATTATGTTAGTGATGTATTGTAATGTATGTATGTGCGTGCGTGTGTTGTGCTGTGTGTATGTGAGTTTGCACGTGTATATTTGAACGTAGAATGATGACAGTCACTAGCAAACATCAATGCATTTATTAGAAACTCCATAGAGCCCTGCTTGAAGAAATTATGGATTCGAATTTTCCATCATCTACTCATTCTCTATAGAACTTCTTCTATCTGTAACGAAACGATCGTGAAATCATTCGTACCTATGCTTATTCATCCTACATCCATTAAGTATAACCAGGTCCTTTAAATTATTATGTATTTATACGAATGTATTTATATAATTTATATTTATATTTATTATATATTTATATTATTACGATATGTATTTATCCATTATCATTTTAACGTTTTAATATATTAAAATCAAATTTTATTGAAAATAATTAGATAAGACAGAAATTAAATAAAATTAATTTTCATTGGCAAGCCGTCCATTTGTTCGTTCATTCATTTATTCATTCATTCATGCATTCATTCATGCATTCATTCATTCATTTATTCATTCATACTTTCCTTCGTTTAGGCAATTAGCATACTGATGATGCTATTGGATAATTACGACATCAAAAAATCAATAAGGTCATTCTTAGTTGTAACAGAAAAATGATGACAATGATGACGATGACGACGATGATGGCGTTTGTGATGACAATGATCCTAGCTATAAGGAAAATTTTTAACAATAATGAAAATGATAACAGAATAATGAAAGTTTTTAATATTGATGAAAATGATAACAAAAAATGATAATCACACACACAGCTACGTTGTTTTTCATAAACCCTACAACAAAAATTTTCCATTCCAACGACAGCATCGTATCCAGGCAGATGCAAACACTGGGCGCCACCAGTCGGAATGTTGATTCGTGTGCATTCGGCGCTGATGATGACGTCGATGATGACGTCATGCCAATGAACGGAGTCAAGAAACCTCAATTCTGTATGTCGTTATTGTTATTAGTAGTGAAAAGATCACGAAATAATTTTCTTATTTCAAGTTTTTTTAAATCACTTACTGTATTTGTAGAAGATTATTATATATTAAAGAATATTTAATTATTATATTTAATTATATTAACTAATTAATTTAATTAAATTTTATTTTTTATTTAAGAATATTTTAATTTAAAAATTTTGAAAGCCTCATCTAGATTAGACGGTATGGGAGGGAAAAGAAGGAAATTTGGACCATCTCGGATCTCCTTCAAAGACGAGGTGACTATTCGTAACTGGAGCAGACAGGATCAGTGTGGCTGTTGTGATAGGAGGTGTCTGGATAGGGAACATCTCGATGTGCACCACTCGTACAACGATAACAACAACATTCGGATTTCCAGGGATGGAATGCCGATGACGTTTAATTATTATGAAACTGAAAGTGATGATGGCGACGTTGATGGAGATGATGAGGTTGATGATAAACAGGATGAAGAAGATGAAGAAGGTGAAGATGATAAAGATGAAATTAGACAGAATGATGGTTTAACATCTGATTCTAATGGGAATGTTGGACACAACGATATCTATAATGATGCTGATAATGATGAGGATGATAAGAATGATGATGATATGGACGTTGAAGCTGATATTGAGCGAAACTATAAGAACATGAACGATAAAATTAGCGTCGGTAAACACAACAAAAAACTGAAAAATAGCCAAAGTAAAACAGGCAATAAATATATTTCTGACGAGGAAAACCTATACAGAGTTGATATTGAGAATAATAATTACGATAAAAAACCCAACGAGCGCGTAAAAGATGATTCTAAAAATAAACTTGAAACAAATCGTGAAGATAATAATTCAGCATCAGCAAAACAGCGAAAGAGTAAAAACCGGCAAAACTCGAATGTGCTGCCCGATGCATCAAACTCTAGTACGCTCTCGAATAATAAAAATAAATTGAAAAACATCAAAGGAGATTACAAAAGTGAAAGTGAAAATGCCGATCGCTCTTCAGCACCGGTCCGTAATGCCTTCAATAGTAGCGACGTCGAGACTGTTAGGGATGTTCCAACGACCGAACAGGCAAGTAAAAAAATTAGCAAACGGCCAAAGATTGAAGAAAAAAAAATAAGAACAAATCTTAATGAGGTTATCGACTCAAAACTCGAAAGCAGCAGCAGTAGCGGCAACAAACTACAATCACGTCCGCCTTCCAATCCACCAACACCACATCTAAAACCATCATCTTCATCACCTCCAAAACCGCCAACATCATCATCATTATCACCAACTTTACCGGCACTGGTTCCCTCAAGACCTAAGATTTCCTCCTTTTCCCCTCTTCCTTCGTCTTCAACGAATCAAAAGGCTGACGGTATTTTGACGGGAGGCAGTGATGACGTAGACATAAATGCATCACGTGATTTGTTGCAATCTTCTAAGAGTCTCGGTGCTAGCTCGGTGATGGGTGACATCACATCCCTGTCTCGTTCGTTTTCCGTTAATTATCATGAATGTATGAACAAATAAATAAATAAATGGATGAATTAGGAAAACGAAAAAAATGAATGAGTAAAAAAAAATGAATAAATGAAAGATAAATTAAAACGTTATTATTTTGCGGATCAGATGAAGTCTTTACGTCGAAACATAATGTGCACATTTTTGTATCTCTTCACTATCTGAATGTGTATAATTTTATACTTATCATTATCAGTGCAGTCAATTTAAAATATTTAAATAAACTAAAAATAAAGTTAAATAAGGTATAATTTAAAAATTTCAGAAACCGAAGCTTACAGGAAAATTCTATCTGAATCACTTCGTTCTTCCCAGGACGGCAAGCTGGATGGAGAACACGAAGGCGATGTTGACGACGACGACATTGAGAAACAGTTCAAAAATCTATCTATTAACTCAACATACGTTATGTTAGTTCACTTTGTGTGCTAAAAAATGTAAATTCTATAGCTAGCAAATTGAATTTGTCTTACAACAAGAAATAGATAAATCGTTTACTAAAATTATACAAACTTTGAATATTCAGTGGACAAAGTTCAAAGAGACTTCTATTTAAAAAAAATAATATTACCAAAATTAAATTGCAAATAAATTAAAACGTCTGAAGAAATGAAGCAGCGGTTTTTGACGAGAAAGTTGGTAAGTTCAACCTGCCGAACACGACTGCCAACACGCCATACAACACGTTGAATACAGTCAATAGTACCTCGCCTAACAAGTCTCCATCCATCCTGTTAGTATTTCACGATACAAACGAACAAATGAATTGATGAATGAATGAATGAAAACACAATGAACGAACAAATGTGGAATGAATGGATGAAAAGGATTGATATTTGGATGGATAACTGATAAATGGTAATTATGTTATAATTATGCTATATATAAGATGTGATAGTGATTACCTAATTTTAGTAACACCAGATATTAATGGTAATATATTTTATAAGAGAAATTTTAATCAATTTTTTTTCTAATTTAGAAATGACACTCGGCCAAAGTTCAACACACTTAATTCTTCTAAAGGCATGTTTAAACATTTTCAATTAATAATTGATCAAAAATCACTTATTAACAACTAATTGATTTGCCCATTTATTACGAAGGGTTTCTTAGTTTATTAATCTGTTGGCAATTTATTCATTAAAATAACATGTGACGAATAGCAGCATACAATACAGGTGCATAGGAGCAAACAAACGCAACGTACATTTAGGTAGGGTATGCTATAGTTGGGAGTCTGCGTTTGAAACCTGCTACCGCAACATAGGACTCCACGTTCTAACCATTTAGCAAATAAAGCATCCGGATAAAAAAAACGTTCAAAATCACTTTACTCTATAAATAAATCTATATTATTTTGCCAATCACATCATAATGAAATAATATTAAAATGATTTCAATTTTTCAACACGTGGCAGAACCTGGATTTTATTCTCCAAGTTTTTCGAAAGCCAGCGGAGAACATAAAGGAGAGGAGGCTGATGACGACGATTCGTGGACATGAAAAAAAACAATCTTAAAAAACACAAACGAATAAAAGTTAAACTATTTTTCCGATATTTATATAAAGATGTGGCCATTCTAATGTTGTGTTTACAAGTACGTTCTATGCATCTATCAGAAAAAGCCAACCATTTTCAAGTCCTCGTTAGTATAGTGGTAAGTATCCCCGCCTGTCACGCGGGAGACCGGGGTTCAATTCCCCGACGGGGAGTGTCTTTTTATCCCACGGCATGTCTTTATTACGCTGTTTCTCCTAAACATCAATAGGCGCTATAGATTTTTTATCGATCAAGTATGAAGAAACTTATTTTATAACGGGAGATTTTTATCCATTACATATTCAATCAATTAAGATGCGCGGTTGAATTTATATTATTATATAGATCATTACTAGATTATATAGATTATTTACAAATTAAAATAATAAGGTAATCTTTAATTTGTAAGGAAAATTAAGACAGATTGTAAGAGCTCTTTATTCAAAAAGATATCACAGCCCGTGTATATGTAAAAAACGTGTATTAACATTTAAAAAAAAATTAATTTATAAATAAATGACGAGAAAAAATAAGGATATGTACAAGAGCCGAAACATAGGAGTAGATATTTCATGCTATAACGTACAAATGAAATCATTTTCGTAATATTTTGTCCCTTTTTATGCTAAAAAGTTGATCAGAAAACAGAATAGTAAAATAATTCAACAAATAAATGAAATCGTGCGTGTCGTTGTCAACACATATAAATCAATGAACCGACAATAAGTTAATGGACAACAACATCAACGATACGATGATAATCAAAATGATGACATAAAATTCGTTGAAAGAAAGCAAATATTAGCACGTCGTCAATTAACAATTCCAAATTATTTACATTTTTTTAAGAATAAAGTTTTGAAAATAAAAAAAAAACAAAATTACGAACTGTGCAAATATTTCAACAATGTTAACTTAATAGAGACCAACATCTGAATTTGAAAATGTTCGTACGATGGTCGATGGCATTTAAAACAAAAAAATTACAGAAAAAAATGAAAATCATGAAAAAAAATGTTTAATAAATATTAGAAATAAATAAGTTATGCTTTATAGAATTACTCTTTTTAAAAGAAACGAAACAATAAAAAACATATGACAAGAATTCTAAAGCAAACAAAACAAAAATGAGTAGTAATATAAATTAAATTCATTTATATATAAAGTAAAACATTGAGCTATAAAAACCCAATTTAAAAGAATTAATCATAGAGCATTTTCAAGGCACTTCTCAACATTCATAATGCCCTGTAACAATTCATAAAATACTCCATAGGTGTCAGAATAAATGTCCAACTGATTTTGAGGGAGGGCCGTACAACCCCCCCTGGCAAGCAAGAAGTTGCTACTGATTGGATGGAATTGTAAGTAGCATTCCGACCAGAACTTAATAAATGGAACGCTGAAACTAATGGACGAAAACTCAAAAACGGGTGACGTGATGTTCTGACAGAGACTTGAGTAGCTGTAAATTTTCTGGCCATTTAATATGATGGCAGATTTTTGATGTTGAACATTTTGCGGAGGTTTGCTCTTTGAGACGTTGTTTGACCCCGAACTAGGCGCTTTCAACGTACCATTGTCGCTAGAATTTGCAGACAATTTTAAGTCAAGTTTAGCTTTATAATTAATATTTTGAAATTTTATTTTGCTAGGATCGAAAACGGGTGGCCAATCAAACAGTTGGAAGGTTCCTTCCTTGCTTATCTGACCAATCAAATCAATCCATGGATTGTCGTACGAAGCATTTGGTTGGTCGTCACGCTGATAATTACCGTTCAACTTTTGTTGTGAGAAACTAGATTTTTTAAGAGTTCGCAAGTTGTTGAGGTCTGGTGAATACGAGTGTTCGCCGAGTTGATTCGACTGAGAAATTTGTTGCTTCTTAGAGAATGGTGTTGAGTTTGTTGAGTAGGACCTGGTGCTGTTCAGTGACATCATACTGAATTTGGACAGCTGAGATCGGCTGGACTTCAACGTGTACGAATCGACATCAGTTAGCGCTAGATAACTTGGGCTAAACATGCTCTGACTCTGAACGGATAACTTGTTATCAGATTTTTTCATTTGCTTCTTAAAAACTGTGAAATCCAACTGACTTTTCCTCATCAAGGTTCCATCAACACCAAGATCCAACTCGCCCCTCCTCGAAAGCGTGGCAGCAGGACTGCTTCCCACGTTGTTCTTCCTATGCATTCGACTGCCATTCAAGTTGTTTCTTGAGAGATCTATCTGGCATTTTAATAAACTGTAGTAGGAATCTTTTGGTGAATCGAATAAAAAGTCCCTGAAGTAGCCACAGCAGACGGCGCTCCATACTTCGAGCAGATAGTTGTCGTTGAATTGGAAAGATGACGGTCTTAAGGATAACATTTGGTGGACGCAATCAAGGAATAACACGAAAATTGGACTCTGAAAAAGAGTTGCACTACAATTTAATAGGCATTTAAAAATTCCATCATGAATTTCTTAAAAAAACGTTATTTCAATCATCATGTTAAAATGCAATTAACAAAAAGGACAATCTCGACAATAAATAGTAATCTTTGATTGAATGAATTGTCATAAAAGATGTTCAAATTTAATATAATTATGTTGTAGAACAAAACAGAATTTTAACGACGTTCACCTGTTGGCAATTATTTGAGTAGGAAAAGTACTTCGAACTGCTCCTGGAAACAAATTTAAACCCCATGGCGATCCATTCCTTCTTGACCACACCCTGAAAGCCTGAAATGGTACGACACTCTTCATCAAGCATCAGTTGCACGAGACTTGATATGAGGGGTGACAAATCATTCGAGGTATACTCTGGTTTGTAGGGAATATCAATTGAGTTATTAAAAATCCGCATTTGTGATCGTTTTGACAATTATCTCTACAATTAGAAGTATTTTTCTAACTGACTGGAACGTTCTTAGCTCCGTCTAAAAAAAATTTATATATAAAATTTATAAAGAATTGACTACAGTAAATAAAAAAACCTTTTAGTACTACAGATAACTTCTTACTGGACATTATGTTTGCGACATCTTTCGCGAGTAACAAACACTTGCTAACAATGTCCAGCCATTTGGTCAGTTCCAACTGTGAGAACCACCTTCCATCTTGAGCGAGCACAAATGACATCGGCGTTGTTGAGTCTTGTTAAGTTGCAACAAACATTTGTGTGGTAGAAATTATTACAATGATGGCCACAATGTACACTTTGATGGTTAAAATAACGTTAAATGCAACCAACAATAATGATTAATAAACACAATGGCAAAAATGATTAACAAATTATTGCCATGTCAAGAATGATAAAGTTGGTGATAAAATGGTGACATTAGCAGCCATAAAACTCACCACTGCTTCTCAATTACTCGTCACATTCACATACAGTCACAAGCACTCACCGTACAAACATATCTGCTTGAGAGCAGTGTAGGCTGTCCGGATATCATCGGTGGACGGAAGGTAGCTGATGAGGTCGAATAGACGCGGGAACTCCCGCGACGGATGACTTTGTCTTATGCTATTGAATATTCTGTATAATAATACATTAATGAACCGGTGATAACATGTTACATAACATGTGTAAAAAATATAAAATATATGTGTAATGTCCTTCTCTCTCTCTCTCTCTCTCTCTCTCTCTCTCTCTCTCTCTCTCTATCTTAGCAAATATAAATCATATGTATAACTTATAGCTTACAATAGTGCGTTTTTATTTATTCAATAAAGTAAAAACTAAAAAACTAAGCCTTATATCAATTAATAAATTAAGTATGAAAACAGTAAAACAGTAGATGATTAATGCCATTAGATTGCCCTGTACTGTTTGGTACAATATAAAACAATACACAGACAAGAAATGATTTTCACTTTTCACGTGAATGAATATCTCAACTTATCGACAATAATACATTGATAATACAGAACACCAGACTAGTACAAATACAAACAAATACCGGACCACCAAAATACAGACTTCTCTTCTGCATTGTCCTCAACGCCAGGGCTCCTGTAGGAGACGCGCAGCAGGGCTGTTCTGGTTGGTCGGTGGGTGTACGTCCAAAACTGTTGTATCATTTAAATATAATAATAATAAATAATAATAATAAATAATAATATTAATAATAATGATGATGATGGTGATGTCACCGAATCGATATAATAAAAAAAATATCAATAAAAATAAAAGTTGATTAAAAAATATAATAATAAAAAAAAATTACTATAAATCTATTGTTGACAAATCTGGTAGCCATGTCTACAACATCTTTGGCGGACAGCGATGATGGGATGACGAAACATTTAGGCAAGCTGAATAATAGAAATAATAATAATAATGAGAACATCTTTTTATTTTCTAACTCCAAATACCAAATATCAATAATGAGATAATTATAAAATCCTATTAGTCTAAAATGCTCGTCACTGCAAGTGAGTACATTTTAGAGGGGCTGGTTTAATTGTTCAATTGGGGTTCAATTATTCTTATTATTTTGGCGTTATCTATCTTTCAAATTTTATGATAAACGTAGAGTTGCAATAAAGTTAATAAAAAGACAATAATATATTTGAAAGACAATAATATATAATATATATAAATAATAATAATAATGATGATGATAATAATAATAAAATATTAATACTTCCGTCATCACCATAATTATCACTATAGTTACAAAGCTATTAGCATCAACATTTAACCATCATCATCTTCATCATCATCATCGTCATCATAATCATCATCATACCAACCATCATTATCAAAACCGTCAACGTTATCTAAACCACCATCACAATCTACATCACCATCATCGTCATTATCATCTTCATCATCATCATGACCTCTCAGCTACATGGAAAGATTCATTGCATGTTACGACTTTGTACTGAGTTTCTTCATACTTCTTCAGCAAGTTATTCCAATATGATTCCAAATTGTAATCTGACGATGATGACGACGAAGAAGATGAAGATGATGAAAATGACGATTTAAATGATGGTGAAGATGATGATTGATGAAGATGAGATAAATTAGGGAATATACATATAATGATTAATTACATTAAGATGGTGAATTCGTATGGTGAATATACAATGAAGATACGAGTGAGTGAACCAAAAACATCATCATAGTTAACAGCTGCTGCCAACGTTACAGCTAAAAAATACTCAGTAAATAATTGAAAATTGAATTTTTAAGAAATATCTATTACAAACATCAATCGATCTACAATATTTAACAAACTTTACTCATTCATTCATTTTCTCCTTCATTCGTTCATTCATTTTTTCACTCATTCGTTAATTCATTAATTCATTCATTCATTCATTCCATCATTCATTCATTTATTCACTCACTCATTCACTCATTCAGCCAGTCAGTCAGTGAGTTAGATAGCCAGTAAGCCAGTCAATCGATCAATCAACTAATCAATCAACCAATCAATCAACCAATAAACCAACCAAACAACCAACCAACCAATCAATCAATCAACCAACCAACCGATCAACCAACCAATTCATCCATTCATTAATCAAAGCACACACCCACAGATCAGCCAATGAACCAACCGCTGGCAAAATTATCATCCCAATGTTTAGAATTGACCATGATTGATTCATATTGGCTGCTTGCCACCGCTTCAATCAACAAATACACCAACTGTCAATCAAATTTAAAATTATAATCAATAATAATAATAATAATAATTATAATAAATAAAATAATTATTAAAAAATAAATATACAAATAATAATAACTATAAAATATAATATGAGCAGCAGTAATATAAGCAAGACTTGAAAAAAGTTTAATATAAACATTATAATAGAAGTAAAAAAATATTTAAAAACACACTAAAAAATTTATGCATGTTTGTATTGTATTGTATATATATATATGTATGTGTGTGTGTATAAATATATAAATATATATATGAGTGTGTGTGTGTGTGTGTGTGTGTACATGTGTATGTGTGTGTATGTAACAATATGCTTATAGTGATAAAAACCATAAAAACAACATAAATAATGTGAAAAGCCTTTGATTGTATGACTAAAAAGGCGGTAATAATAAAAAAAAATAAAAATAACAACTATAACGGATAATAATAATAATATCATCGCAAACACGCTCACATAGAGACATATATTCAAACTTTGTTAGAATCATCCTCGCTAGATGCGTTCATATCAATCAGTACTGTTTGAAAAGTCTGCATAGGATGTATGTACGTTGGTTAATGTATGTTTGCGTGTACACATGTTTGAATGTTTGTATGCACGTTTTTAAATGTACATGTTTGTATGTTTTTTTTTGTATGTTTGTATAGCTTTTGAATAATTGTTTACGTAAATGCATATATGAACAAACCTATTTATGAACAAGAGTACTTTTGATGTTAGAAAATGTGTTAATTAAAATGTGTGTGTGTGTGCGTGTCTTGTGTTTGTATGTTTATTGGATGTACGTTTGTTTCTTTGTTTGTTTTTATGTATGATGTATGTGTGTATGTCTCTTGTTTGTATGTTTTAAATATGCTTCTCAGAAATTTTGTGTGTATGTACATGTACATGCATGCATGTAGCACAATGGAAAAATTATTTTATTTATTTACCAAAATTTTAAAAAATCATCAATATGGATGGATGTAAAAATTTTTCAAACGCTTGTGTGTTAACATTTTGTCATAAAATTTAAACTACGGAATAAAACCTACATTCACCAAGCAAGCATTTGCCGAGGGAAGCTTGTGATGTTTAAAACATTCAAACACCAAAATGGTGATCAGATCAGTACTGCACCTACTAACAACATAACCTCAACATTCCAAAGATAAATGACACCATAAACAGCATCAACAATAACATCAAAAATAACAAAAGTTACATTAGCAACAACGACAACAACGATAACAAACAAACAAACTAACAAACAAAATAATGGAATGAAAGAAGATAAAAACAACACCAACAATAACTTTCATCAACACCAAAAAACAAAATCTGCTTCATATCATCATTATCATTCCTTTTATTTAGACCACAGTTCCATATCATCATCATCATCGTCGTCGTCGTCGTCATCACTATCACCACAATCATCATCATCATCTTACTTTGCAAGTAATTTCAATTCTCTCTACTTTATTCTTTAGCAAGAAGCCAGGCAAGAGGGATTTTCTCTTCCTTTTCTTAACTTAATATTTCCATTTAATAATTAACCAATTACTATTGTTTTTTTCTATTATTATCATTATTATTATTTGTTATTATTATTATATATTATTATTATTATTGTATTGTTATTATTATTGTATTGGTATTATTATTATCTGTTCGTTAAAATTATTTTTATTATCCTCAACATGCTATTATAACGTTAACAAGAACAACAATAACAACAACAACGACGACGACAACAACCACAACAACAACGGCCACAACCACAACAACAACAATAACAGAAGCAGCAACAACCGCAATAACAACAATAAAAATATTACCCATGGTGTAAAACCAATTACCTCTCAATTATTATCATTTAAATAAGATACAACAATGGTGATAATATAACTCATGATGAGAAACATCATCACCACAAAAATTCTCAAATAATTGCTAAATAAGCCAATAAAATACATGGAAAATACACAAATATAGAAATAAATATACACACACAGATACACAAAAGACACACACAAATAAGTGCCTATAAACATATACTATACACCAATACACACACGTGTATACATGTCCAAACACGCAGATATATACATATTATCACACATACATGCATACAAGCATACATACATACACACACACATACATACATTCATACACACACAGATACAAACGTACACACTCACACACGCACACACATACATACATAAATACACACAACAATATACAACATACTTTTATAAACAACATCTATGTTGTATAGTATGACGTCATAATCGGTTATCACGTTTCTTATGTTGTCCTTTAATGAATAAAAATTAAATTTAATTTAATTCCATGCATATGTATGTGGTATGTGTATGTATACAGTTGAACATGTATATGTAAGTATACAATTGTCCATGCATACATATATATATATATATATATATATATATATATATACATATATATATGTATATATGCGTCTGTACATCTAACCAAATAATAATGATGGTAAGGGATAATGTACATACAAAATGCACACAGTTAAATGCCACAAGAAGGGGAGCCTTGTGAAATGAAATGTGTACATAACCCCAGAAATACACTCATATATATAGTATACACTCACAAAAATAAAGCCACAAACAATTACACACACACACACACACACACCACATACTCTAACTGCCATACATGCACATATGTTTATAATTAACAGTACCCGCAACATACACACACACCACTAACGCTCGCATACACACACACAACACACACACTCTTTTTTTCCAAGCATAATTTTAACATATGCATGTTTTATCTAGGCATGCGTGTATGTATTGTATATCTATATTATTTATATACACAATATTTACATAGGATATGAAAAAACATAAGTATTTGAAAAATTTAATTTAATTATTTGAATTAAAACTACATGGCAAATCTAAATAAAATATAAATCTGATACAGATGGTGATGATGATGAAGTTAATGATGATGACTGATGATGATAATGATGACAGATGATGATGAAAACGATGACGGCATTAATGATTATGATGTTAATTACCATTAATTAACTAATTAATTAATTAATTAATGGTAATTAATCATCAACATAAGTGATAATAAATAGCAATTACATTTCTACTTATATTAAGAATCTAAAGAAATAATGAATAAGAAAATTATTTGCTTCAATTAAAAGAAGAGGAAGAGAGTTTTGATAATGATGATGGTTTACAATTATTTCTATATAATTATTTTTTTTTAAATAATAGTTTTTTTAAATTTAGTTTTAATCAAAAATCTCTTAAAAAAAATCTCCAGTTATATCATAAAAAACTGGCTTAATTAAAAATTTATATTAAAAAATTTTTTACTTACAAACAACTAAGATTTTTTCAAATTCACTTTAAATTTGAAAAAGTAAATACAGATAAAATAAATTTACATTGACTTCAATAGCATCTGGCAGAAATCTCAATCTGAAGTTTGTAAGTAGAAGGCTTCCTTTGATGTTCTGCTGATGCTGATATTCCGTTACATTGTTGCTGTTGTTGTTGCTACTCTCAAAATTTGTTACCCATACAACATTTGGGCATTCTGTAATGTCTATCTCACCTGTGAATAAATTTTTACTGTTTTGTATAGTTAAAAGTAAAACTTATAAGATAATTTGTTCAGAATAAACAACCAACCTTCAAACCAAGATAATTCATTTTTCGAGTTATTAGCCTGGTTGGTAATACAACAAATATTCGAGTTAACTTATAACTTTCAAATTTTTTAGTAAGGTAAAGTAAGTAGGATAAAGCAAAGTAACTTTGCTCTATCTTACTTACTTTGGAACTTTGCCAAAGTTCCACAAGTAACAAAACAAAAATAAATTTTTTTAAATTTCTTTGGATAAAAACAAAAGAAAGAAAAGATCCAGACAATTTGAAACCGTACAGAAAAACACATCCCCACACTAACTTGTTCCCTGACAAGACTCACGTCATCATTAGCATTCTTGTTGGAGCTTCTTAAGGAGTTGTCATAACTTGATCTGGTGGATGATGAGATGGAAGGAGTCTGCTCTACTAAATCCATTTTCATTATTTACACGAGCAACATAGAGGTAATAAATAACTGAAAATAAATAATATAATTAAAATGATTTAATTAAAAAAAATGAAGGTGAGGTGGAAGAAGTGGAAAAAATTAAATTACAATAAGCTTAAAACAACTGTTTACTAAAAAAAACTAAGTGGAACGAAGCAACTGCAAAAGTGAACTCAACATTTTTTTAAAATACGAAGCGCTTAGTGCTTAGATTTTTTATTTTAGACTGAAGCAAGGGTTCGGTCTCAAGTATACTCCGACTTTGATCAGCCTGCAAAATAAATAACTTTGGCTCGACATTACATTATTTGCTTGGGAATTTGCTCTTGCTTTATTATGGAATCGTAACTTGATATTTTGAGTTTAAAAACCTCAGAACGCTATTCTTCCCGTTCCCAACTTATGGATATGTATATCCATGCCCAACCTTCTGCATAAAATACATTCGGCCTCCCATCGACCGACACCTCCGTACTTTTAAATGAAACGCAACAAGCATTTTGATTTAGAATAAAATCTGTTACATGAAACATCTTGAAATAATTTAAAATAAACTACGTGAAGAGATATAATTTATGATAAAAAGTAACAATCAACAATTTCTAGTTCGAAATACATCAACACATTTCATAAATCTAAAAATATGTATCAAAACGTCATCGCCGTATAATTAGATAGTGGTATACATATACATTAACAAATACAATAACGTGAACAGTAAAATTGAAATAATTTAATAAATGTGATTCCTGAAAATAAAGAGTTTTCAACACAGTAGTACAATTAAACTACAACTTACTGATGAAAAATACTTAACATAGTTATATCATTTTCATTTAAAAGCAAGAAATTGCTGACTCTATATATAGCTTGCCAAGAATTCTCGGACAACTGGAGCATCTCTTTCTAGTTGACTGATGTTTAGCTTGATATTCTCCAAACTTTGTTTGATATTTCTTTCAGCAGATGGTGCTGGGTGGACTTTGAAAAACTCCTGGGCAAAGATAGAAAATTAAATTTGGTCAAATAAAAAAGGGTTTGATATTTGCAAGGAAACACATCGTGAAATAGAACAAAAACAGCATACTTCAATATCTTTCAGGCAATCTTCAGAGGCAAAATCTTCAGTGGTACCCTATAAAAGATGAGAAACATTCAAAAAATGTATTTAGCCGGCATGAAACTTCTAATCCAATAAAGACATTTAATAAATTTGAAAATGAAAGAGCAGACGATAAACACCTTGATAAGACGAGCTAACAGGAAACCTCCTTGGTATCTTTCATGCAACTCATTCCAGTTCTTTTTCACAAATTTCCAGGCCAAATCACGACCTTCAGCAGATCCTGTCACACCCAAAATTCCAAAAACAGTATCTTGAGAACGTACATCTTTCTACATGGTGTAAAAATTTAAAAATTATGACAGAGAAAAAAACATTTCCCAGAGTAAATAATACTTTGTGAACTTATTTTATAAATTCTACAAGATCAAATTTTATGAAACAAAGATAAAAATGATATGCATTTACAAACCCCAATAGCAAAATCAAGAACTTTGTTAATGAGATCAGTTGACTTGACAGAACCGAGGGCTCTGAGGATCCTTACTTTCTCTTCTTGAAGGTCAGCAGTTTTGTACAACTATAAAAAAAGAAGACGTGAATACTTATAATGAGACTCATTTAGGCTTAATTAGTGCTGCAGTACAATAACCATCAAAATACATTAGCAGTAACCTTGTTGAACAAAATTTATTTAACAACAAATCAATAACAACCTTCAATAGGCTTTCAAATTCTTTTTCTCCACCATGGCCAAGAGCAATGCTGTAAACCTTAAAAATATTATAGAATTCATGCCTTTTTAAATGCTGAAAAAATAAAAAGTAAAATGAAGACACTTATAAATTTATAACAAATGACAATCCATAACAGCAAACCTCACTAAAAAATTACAAATTGAGAGAATTATTAGAAAAGAAACAAACTCACAGCTCCTCTAAGGTCACTGGAGAGTTTTACTCCATCATTACAATACTGCTCAAATCTCTTCTTGGCCTCTTCCACCACATCTTTATCATCATTCCTACCTAACTGACTGATCACTAAGCTTCTCAACATTGCAGTCAATGGACCTGAATGAAAAAACCAAGCATAAACTATTATTAGGTGAAAATTAAATCATCTTCTCCTGAACAAAAAACTGGGTGAAGAGTACAAAAATAAATAAAAAAGAGAAATGAGCTGGCATTATATGTAGCAGAACTAAAAAAAAAATGATAATTAAAGAAAAATTAGAGAAATAAATGAAGAAAAAACATACAAACAAACATTAACACAAACCTTCTGACTCTTTGGGTTCCCATCCAATTGTGCCCATGATAGGAGTGAACAATTTTCTAAGGAATGCTTTGAAGGAATCATGGAAATCAGTGTACTGGTAGAGGATGGAAAGATTGGCAAGATTGGAGGTCAAGTCTGTCCATACTGTGTAGTTGTCTTCATGAGAGAATGAGCCAACCACTTTCAATACATCATCAATCTTGGCGACACTGGCACGACACTGCAGAATTAAATAGCGTTAGATGCCAATTTTAAAATATTTTTTCTTAATTCACCAAATAAAGAAGACTGAACAATAACATTTTGTTTGCTTAGCAAAAAAACAACAAAAGTGTGTGTTCAGAATCACTACAATAGAACGATAAAGCCAAATTTTTTAACTAAAAAATCTGAATTCCCAGAAAAATTCATGCTATTTTATTAAATCTTAAATATATAAAGCCATCTAGTTTAACCGGTTAGAACTAGATAGTTACACTTCAATAAAAAATAAAAACAGAACTGACGAACCAGAGCAAAAAGATCGCTTTGTAGAGAAAGTCTATCCCTTGGGGAGAGAACTTTACAATCGAGTGATGAAATCAACTGACGCAACATGTCAGGGGCATAATGAACTCTATAGAATCCAACACCACCAACATTCAACTATTAATGTTTCAAGATTAACAATTAATTGCAACCAAATAAATAAAAAAATTAAATCAGGCAATCACGCAAATTTTATTAGATAATATAGGTAAATTTTTACAACAGTATTTCTCTGTTGATCCAGTCTACATTATTTTTATGTAAACTTTTTAAATTTTGTCCACCTATGAACAAAAAGATAACCAACAACAAATTTAAAAAAATAAATAACCAGCTTAACAGACCTTAACCCATTCATCAGACTTGACATTATCAATTGTGATCATTTCACTTTCACCTCTTAGCACAAATTTGTGGACAGGTACAGTTGGACTTGATTGAGTGCAGATGGTGATAGGCACCAACCAGGTTTGATCTGTTGTAAGTAGTTTAAGGGTTTATTCTATTCTTAGTCTGTTGAAAAATAGGATGACGAAAATCAACAAACAAGATCTCATTTGACATGCCAACTAAAGCATCATTAAAATGATCAGCTATTTGGTAATCAAACATATCAACCAACAATCAGTCAATAAATCAGTCGGTCATTAATCAGCCAATCAACAAATCAATCAGCCAATCAACAAATCAATCAGCCAATCAACAAATCAATCAAACAGCCAATCAATCAATAACTCTTGACAATACTTACTTTCATGACTGCCATCAGCAATAAATCTTTGCTGCTCCAATTTCAATTGTCTACAGTTTTCTTTCATCTGTTGACAAACCTGTAATAAAAATCCAGTCAATTATTCAATATCTATTTTTTTATCATTAACACCACTCAGAGACCTCTGTTAAAGGCTTATCAATGAATGTTACCTTAAATTCTCATTTTCTATATCCATATCACAGAATAAAAACAATTTTATAATTATAAGAGGCCCACTCTGAGCAACATTAATGCAATACGACATCATTCATAACCTTAATGACAGGATAGCCCATTTGTTTGGTCCATGTGCTCATGATTTCGTTGATGGGCTTGCCACTGGCCTGTTCTAGTGATTCCCAGAGATCTTCAGTGAAGGTGTTCTTGTACTGGTGCTTGGAGAGGTAGGCATGCATACCAGCTCTATAGTCCTGAGGTTGAGAGAGGTGTTCATACGTATAAGCTACAGGTTTGAATTGTATAGGCTAATATAAAAATTTTCCAAATTTCGAACTTATACATAAATAAGAGTATATGAAAAAACCTATTTAATTTAAGAAAATGTGAAAGTAAAAATCTTAGAAAATAGATATTTTTAAATGATGTATAATATAATTAGCAAACCCTATCTCCAATGTAATCATGCAACATCCTGATAACTGAGGCACCCTTGCAGTATGATATGGAGTCAAATATTTCATCAATTTCTGATGGGTGGCCAACTGCTACCTACATAAAAAATCATCAGTAAGCATAACTCGACACAAAATGAAGAAATTGTAAACAGAAAATCAAAGTTATGTCAAATATAACAAATGAAAAATACTCAAAAACATACTTCGATTGGATGACTGTTTTTGAGAGCATCTAAATTGAGAGCCTCGCTGAAATCAGAGCTTGCAAACTGTGTCCAGATGTCAAACTCTGGAAAGCAGTGGTCAACACAGAGGTACTCAATCCAAGATGCAAACCCTTCATTCAACCACAGATGGGTCCACCATTCCTAACAAGCAGTTATTTGCAGTTCTATTTAATAAATGTAAATTCCTTAGTTAATATACAAAATGTACCATAAGGTTAGTAAAAAACAACACACCATTCTTTTCCAAACAAAGATTTTTAAAAATTTAGATTAAAAAGACTTAAAGAGAATTTAAAATAACAAAATACTGCAAACAATTTTGAAGTCCTTAAAAAAACTACTTGTGACTAACCATGGTTACAAGATTGCCAAACCACTGATGAGCAATTTCATGACCAACAACCAATGCCACTCGCTGTTTGGTGGCAGTTGATGAATTGCTCTCATCGATCAGCAGTGCCGTCTCACGATATGTTATAAGGCCCCAGTTTTCCATGGCACCAGCTGAAAAATCAGCTATTGCAATCAGGTCCATTTTTGGAAGAGGGTAAGCAATATTGAAGTAGTTTTTGTAGAATGGAAGAGTTTTAGTAGCAACCTGAGTTTAGTTAAGAAATTGTTTTAGATATCTGCTTGTAATAATTTGAATCAGAAAAGAACTTAAAAACAAAATACTTTAAAAATCAGAACAAATTGTTTGTTGTAAATTATCAGCAGGTAAAGTTAATAAAAAAAAAGTTTAAAATTAAAAAAAACTTACACTCAATGCAAAAAGACCCTGTTCCTTTTTGCCCAAAGGAGTATAGACTCTGATCAGGACTCCATCAGAATCCTTCTCTTCAACATAATCATACTCACCAACAACCATGGCAAGCAGGTAGGTTGACATTATTGGACTTCTTTCAAATGAAACTGTTTTCAACTTATTATCTTCATCTTTGGTTTCTTTTTTTACAGGCTGTTTAAAAAATTTGTTAGTGAAAGGCCAAAAATATTTACAACATAATATACAAAAAAACAAGCCTCCAAAAATAATTAAAAAACAAATGCAGAAAAGACTTCAGCTCTGACATACCATGTTAGATAATGTAACTTTATCTTGTGGAACCACCAAAGTGATGTCAAATGTTGCCTTGATAGCAGGCTCATCCCAGCACGGAAAGCATTGCCTGGCATCTGTAGGCTAAACGTTATATTATTTATTACTTACATGCACATTCTTCAATCAGAAATACTTCGAACTGTAAGTACTAGTGAAACAATATCATTCTGAACAGAAAATTAAAACAGAAATAATTTTTAATTATTAATTCAAACAAGAACTATAGATAATAAAATGTTAAAGGTTAATCTCTCTCTTTTGCCTTTGCTTCAGAAGTTTCAACGACAAACACACACAGCATATATGAATAGCGTGCAAACCACACATCATACACATTGCATATGAATAGTCTTAATGTTACAAAATAATTTTGTAACCTGATGTAACATAAAAACAAGAAAGATACACTGTATTAAGAACAATAATCACCTCAAACTGGGTTACAGCAGCATACTTTTCTTGACCAGCAGGAGTTGTGTACTTGCTTCTGTAAAATCCTTTCAACTTATCATTCAGCTCACCAAGGAAGTTTATAATTATGTTGCCTGGTCCTACCTGGAATTTGTTCAAGCATAAAAATTGAAAATGTAATAATATTCCCTAGATTGTACACTATAGATATAACTTTTCTAATGAATGACTATATAATAAATTGAATACTAAAATTATACACCTTCAGTTCTTCTGGGAAAGTGAAAGTAACAGTTTCATCTTCTTTTGAAAAACTCACTTCAACTTTGTCAAAACCTACAATGACATTTTATACCATACAAAAACAAATAAAATGCATTCATATTTATTAAAAAAATTTTAAAATAAAAACAAATGAGTTTCAACAAATCAGGCTATTAAGTTTTAGTTTTGTTTTGTTGCTACAATATACAATCTAACATTATTATTATCATCTGATAATTGCATTCATTAAACAAATTATCAGATGGCAGATAGGATTGTCAAATGCAAATGATCATTATTTGCACCAAATCTGATTCTGTTCTAATAGGTATTCACTTTTTAAATTAATGTTGCATTAACAATTTAAGACTAACATTACTAAATTAATTTTAGATGCACCATAACTATTTGTTAAAGCACAATATTATTATAATTAGGGATGCACCGAAGTTCGGCCCCGGCCAAAATCCGGCTTTTTTTCAAATCCGGTCGAATCCGGCCCCGGCCGGATTTAGGGCTGGATTTAAGCGTCTATCAATTTTTAAAAATGTTAGAAATAGAAAAAAAAATTTTATTGAATTCAATTAATTTTATGTCAATAAGTTAATGGCTAAAGCTAAGCTAAAGGCATACATGACACATAATAACAACATCACTAATTGTGAGGTGATCTGGACAATTTTCTTTATGCTATAACATGGGTTATGCATAAATTATAAGCTGATCTTTGTGTAAAAGAACTTGTGCACGTGTATGTACTATATATTGATAATTGCACATGACGGATCATATAGTTACATTATATATATATATAAATAAAGATATATATCTATATATATATATATTTAGAGAGAGAGAGAGAGATACATAAGCACATAATTTAAGAACATGGTATGTTAAAGGTTAGGCTAGGTATACATGACACATAATTACAACATCACTAATTGTGCAGTGAGCTGGACAATTTTCTTTGTGCTTTAACTTGGGTTATGCAAATATGCATAAATTATAAGCTGATCTTTGTGTACAGAATTTGGCATATCACACAACTTATTCATATATTTGAATTAAATAACTATTTGCTTGGTGTTATTTTTTGATGTTCAACATGTAGATAACCGTAAATGTGAGTATTTTTTCTAACATATGTAAAATGGTAACTAAAATCCGGCTCCAGCTTCGGCCCCTGCCGGTTTTTGAATTTCAAATCCGGCCAAGTCCGGCCGGATTTGAAAAACCTGAATCCGGTGCATCCCTAATTATAATATAAGCAATCCAAATTTAACTGTTTATTTGTACTTTGTTCTTGAGATTTAAAAGCAACTTGAACAATATCCAAGCTGACACTGTTCAGCATGACACTCTTTGTGGGCGCTGAAGTCTGTAAAGTAAATTGACATGACCTTTTAAAATAATAATTGAAGACCCTTCCTTGCAAACAACATGACTAACAAAAACGAACTTCACATTAATTTTGTCACAGTGAATTTACTTAAATAAAAATTAATCATCTTACTTCCACACTGATGTCTGCCTTTCCCTCAAAAGTAAATTTTTCTAAATCTGTCTTGAAAGTGAGATCGTAGTTAACAGGACGAACCACTGTGGAAAGGCGTTCAAAAGGTTTTTTGCCTTCCATTTTTAATTTGTATTTGTATAGATTTCTACTTTTTTGAGCAGTTTTGACAGACAGAAACCTCAACTCAAACCTACAGAAAAAACTAAAAATAGGAAACGGAAGTCGTTTGCCGCAAAGTGTCATTATTCTGTCATGTGTGTTTAAAAGTTCATCGAAGCTAAAGCAATGTAACAGGGTTTAATCTGGCCGTCAAGTGTCATTAACATGGCAAAGCCACCGATTTACATACCTTGTACTTGTAAACGTTCGGATTGCCAACCATCCACCATACAGTTTAATGGTTAGTTATTGTAATGATATTAAAATATTACCACAATTACACCACACGCATTTATACACATGAGCGTGATACCCACTTATGATAACGTACTATATATTGTATATCAAATTCCTACAAAGTCTATTGAAAAAGATTACTTCTTGTGAAAGTCAAACAAGTGATTTATTTGAAAAATATTTATTTAAACTTATCAAACCGCAGACGCAATAGAAATACGGTTTTGTGGTTGATATGATATGTAGAGCATATCAGCATGTATTAATAATAGTTACAAAAACAGAAGCGTTGTATTCATTAAACACAGTGCAATAATATCAAACAGTTTGACAACATTAACAAAACCATTACAGTTGTTTTAAATTAACAAATATCAATTATTAAAAATAACTTGAAACCAGAGACATAACATATATTTCATTTAGAATCTAAACTACTTAAATAAAAATTTTCCATTGGACCAAGCGTATTAAAAAACAGAGCCGCATTCCATATTAATTTACAATAGCACTATGATTTGGTTCCAGTTAATTAATTGAAGATAAAAAAAACATTTTAATGAATTAATTAATTAATAACTTAACATATCGACGTAAACACACACAGACATACACACTCACGCAAGCACAAACGCACACAAACGCAAACACTCACGCATACACTAAATAGGTCCAGTTTGAGTGGGTGAATAATATTAAATATTACAAGTCAAACATTTACAGTACTTTATGGAAAAAGTAAATAAAAATATTTAAATTCTTGAACGCATGAATTTTTGACGTGACTTTAGAATATTTTGTCTAAACAGACAAATAACCATTGATGATTCTTGTTAATGAAGTATTGCAAGATGTATCAAAATATCCAAAGTTGTATTGCACCAGGTTGATTTGACAACAAAAAATACAAGAAACCAGATAATAAAACATTTGAATGTTTTTGGAATAAATTAAAGTTGAGCTTATAAGATATGTTTAGACATCAAATCATGTAGAAAAGAATTTTATTCAATAATATTCTTCATTTTGAAACAACAATTTTGTTGCAAGATCGCCTGTTCAGCAAAAAGTACATAAATAAGTTCTCAAGTTAAACTAATATAAAAATTCATACCGACGAAATGCAATACTATTTAAAAATTGTAAAATCTGTCCAACAAAATATTTTCTATGAATTCAATCCAACGTTAACGTGCAATTCGTGATATGTTTTGTGACAGGCTGAAAATGTTAGAACGTTTCGTTTAAAAAATACTCGAGAACGTAACTTACTAACACATCATGCAGTTCGTCATTCAATATTTTAATAAAATTATTTCATTCTTGTGTGAAAGGTTTACAACTAAGTACAAAAAGACTTAAAAAATATTTGACTGGAGGTAGCAGCGAGAAATTTTGTTACTGCTTGACTAGTTTGTATGAAGCTCTCGTCTTGAACGAGACACACATGAAAAATGAATATAAAATTTATTTGAAGGTTGGAATTGAAATATTACCTAGATAAAAAAAACATTTGCAAGTTTTAAGAATTCAATACGACAATGAGTGGTTTAATAACTAAAAAATTATAAAATACAAAAATGAAAAAAAATGTTCATTTAAAATCTAAGCAGACGTTTTCAGTGAAAAATATATTTTATACAAAATATTCATTCGAAAGCTCGTCGCAGTGCCAAAATAACGTAGACACACAGTACAAATATTTGTGAAATGTTTGATAACTCGAATTCACGCGCCCGGGCGTTCGTCAGTTTGTTTAATAGATAAATTGAGTGCCTTCGTCATCGTCATCTCATCATTACTGATTCTCATCACTATCTCCACTCGACAACGAGAAACCTTTCGGAAACATTTCCACCGTCTATGGCGTCATCAATAAATTCAACATCATCATTCGTTACGTTTATCATAATATATTTTTGACATTATGTTTAAACGACATTCGATCAAACACTTCCAATTTCAGCATTATTTTCTTCTTCATCATCACCTTCATCAACACTTACGGTCAGCTCATCTCATCAGCATCATCACTGCACATATAAGCGTCATTGCATCGACTGATCGGATGTCATCAAAGATGGATGACGTCGGACGATTGCGACTTTTCGATGTTGTACTTGAGACCGATGACGCCAGGACTCGGTCTCCTGCGCACTCGCAGCGACGAGTGCCTCACCACTTCTTCGTCGTGCGGAAGTTTCAACGAAGATGACGGAGGTCTGTGAAGATGTGGAGGCAGGTGAGATGGCGATGCTGACGTCATGAATGATGGCGATGACGTCAACATCTGCGCCGATAACGACGGTGGAGGTTTTATAGTTGGTGAAAATGGAACGGCAGCCGCTGCTGTAGTTGGAGTGGTGTTGCTGACTGCGTATGGAAATAATGTGGAGTTGTTTGTTGATGTTGCCATCGTTGCCGACGTTTTTTTCAGCTGCTCTCTCTCAAACTCCGCCAAATCTTGCTGGTTCAAGTTGATTGAAGAATTCTGTGAGGAAAGATCAAAAATTTCATTTGATGACAATCAAGAAATTGAAAAACAATGGAAAAATCAAATTCGATAACCAGGTTTATGCTATATTTGGCAACAATTTTTAATTCGAATAACACCAACAAATTTTGAAGAATGTTTCATCACTAAGTTAATATTTTGTTATATTGTTACAGAATTATTTAGAAAACTGTCATAAGTTATACTGCTGCAAAAGCAAGAAAATAAATGAGAAATAGACCAACAGGCGCGTTGTAGATGGAGAAGTTGGTGGATGAGGAAATGTTTGGTAAGTTGAACATGGACGAGGGATGAAGAATTGGTGACGCCCCGTATGTCATGTGATCAAAAGATTGTGAATATTCAAGATTCTTTGGCACAGAAGGATATCTGGATTGCTGCAACCGTTGCTGCAACACGTATTGCTGCTGCTGTTGGTAGAGTTGTTGTTGATAAAGTAGGTTGAATTGTTGTTGCTGATGTTGTTGGTGGTGGTAGTTTAGCTGAGCTAAATGTTGATAACTATGGGCCGTAAGTTGTTGGTTCAAACCCAGTGACAGCATGCCGGGGGATAATGAAGGGGGCATCGGAACATCCTCATGATGTATCTGCGGTTTGTGGTAAATAATTCTGTGTTGGTGCTGATGAAGCATGCTTTCTTCCTGTTGTGGCTGTTCATGTGGTTGTTCGTGTTCAAAACAAAGTTGTTGTTGCTGCTGCTGGTCAAGTTGATTGGACGGAGAAGTTGATATTGGATCGGATGTCCTCCTTACCACACTTTCAGAGGTTGGAGAAGTCACTGTTGCCGCGTCTGACGATACACTTCTCCATTTACTAACACCCCCACATTTTCCTGGCACTGTCATCTGGTTTCGGCTATCCTTAGTGTCTACGACTTGATAAACAGTCTGTTCAGGAGTTATAACAATTTTCATGTCTCGCTTGTAGTGTGGTTTTGAATCAGCTGGCTTTGTAGCATAGGATGTAGCTAGCGAGATTGTTTCAGTGCATGTCGGTTTCGCGACTGAAGACATTGTACCTAACCTACTGCCCTCCCTGCTCCTGATTCCAGGTGCCTTAAAAAGTTGTTCCACGGATGGAGCGATAGACATAGACATTTGACTGCGACCAATCATGCTGCTGAAGAACAACTTGGAGGCTGTTGTTGATGGTTGCTGGACAAATGGGGATGAGGGCGGTTTGTCGGCGAAAGCGGTCGCTGAGGACAAGTTTGGATTGTCCAACGTTTCTCTGTAGTTGACTTGCGCTTCGTGAATGTGCTGCAGCCACGATGTCTGGCGCGTTGAAATTTTTGTAGTTTAATTTTATTCAACAATAATTTTTCAAATTTAAAACACTAAAGTTTGATAACTGAAACAAACAATAATAAAAAAGACTGATAATAAAATACGAATACAATTGTTTAGTTTTTCATTCTGATAAACAATAACCTTACGACTAACTTTGAAAATGTACAAATAATAAATTTTAGCGCTGTTTGAAATCAATGATCGATCAATTTTTTAGAAGTCATAAATTTCTAATTTGAAAAACTTGAAATTAATATGAATAAAAAATAACGTCCAACAAAGATTAACCCTACACAATGACGCATACTCCCTAACACAAAATGAGCAACCTTGCTGACGTTGGAATGTGCCTGAATGGTGAAGACTCCGATGATCTGCTGGAAGCGATTGACCTGAACGAGGACAAAAGCGTTCCTCAAGACGTTCGACACAGACACACATCCGAAAAAGAAACTCGATTTTTGAGTTGAAGAACCTGGATTGCATTCATCGAGATGTGGAATGCACCAATCTCGTCCGTGAGAAGTTGTTGCGTCACTCCCGGCATCTGAGGCTTCTCCGCCGTTTGTTGGCTGCTCGAACGTCGCTTCAACAGGCGGTTGAACTCCTGCCCGTCCCGATCCAAATATGGGTTTTTAAATTTTTCAAGGAATTTGATCATAATGTTGCAAGAAACAACATACAAGTCCACTTTTAAATACATTCCTCGGATGGCAAATCCCAACACATATAAAAACGTTGTTTCGTCATGAGAGTATAAATTTTACTTGCGTATTAATTTAGATGTATAATATACAATGGAATTTTTATAAATACTAGAGAATAAAAATGGTACGAGCAAACAATTAACTTGGAATGCAAACAAACGATCAATCAAAGTGGGAGAAACGCAAACAATCCATCATAGCAGACGTGTCAATCCAAAGACCAACGCTCATATGAACCCGTACAACAAATCAACGTATAAAAACAACATAAAAATCATAATACAAATCTGCAAGCAAGTCAACATACAAATCAACACACCACATAGCATGTTGAATAACACAAATCAACACACCCCATAGCATGCTTAGACATACAAATCAACACACCACGTACCATGTTGAATCATAGAAATCAACACATGAAGCAGAAAACAAACATTCACACTATAAAACAAACAAAATAAAAAAAGCGACCTACCTGGACTATCTGGTGGTCTGACGTCATGAACGGTGAACCTATCAAGGGCCAGGGGTTGCCTGTAGACCACAAAGACGGATCCTTCGTTTGGCAATTTGGTGGATGAAGTGGAGGAGGTGTCAATCGAACAAGCGGCGCAGTTTCGAGGCAGAACCTACGGACATCAAAGTATTTCTAAATATATTATTTTGAAGAAATGCTGGATTTGCATTAGGCATTTATTTTTTAAACATTCAATGGATAAAAAAAATAAATAATGGCGAAAAGAAATGGCAATAATGTGTACAACATGGAAGACAACTTGAGATTTAACATTCTCACTCACCCTTCTGTTTGACTTTTTTATTTTGGTCAGCAGCAAGATATCGTCGAAGAGGAACATGTACATTGTGATGGCTTTTGATATTTCTTTGCCAGTAGAAAAAAATTAAACTTATTTTAATTGTTATACATTTTATTCAAGTTCAAATCATTTCAGAAATTATTCAAGTGATAAAATATTTAGGTTTGCAGAAAAAATGGGATAAGTTAGATAGCGTTTAAAAAGTTATTTATACTTTTTAACTTGACAGCAACATAAATGAAAATATTGAGACCGTACTACCTAGCAAGTTGACGAAACCCTCGTATATCAATTTCCGACTGGTACATGTCAGCAGTTTCTCACACGGCTGTCGGCTCAGTGTGCAGCGAAGGAACTGTTGAACAAAAGTGGAGTCGGTGCAAATATGAAACACTCAGTAATATAGTAAACATTCATTTTTACTTTCACCCATTTTTTAACTGAAAAGATAAATATTGAAAATGCAAGTATGTGGATATAAAGAAAACCCCAAAATTTGTGAAACATTCGGAAAAAGATAAATGCTGCCAACATCGGGAATGTAAGCCCTTGGTTCCAGTTCGGTGATTGGTTGCCAGACGATTTGGTGTTGGATCTCTTGTATCCGCTCGTAGTTCGTTAGACAAACCATCTTCGTTTCCAAGTTGACTTGAAGGAAGAAATGTGTTTGATGTCAAAATTAAACATTCCTTAAACAATTTGCAATATTACTTTATAACAACGGTGATTATAATCTATTGATATAATTGATCATGGCTTTAAAAATTAATGTTTTAAATGTTGTTAGTAACATTAATGTAGTCAATTTTAATGTTCAAAATAGATTACTGCTACCGACCCAAAGACGACTCGAGTTTAGATAATGTCTCAGATAGCCATTGTTGATCGTTGCTGCTTGCTGTGTATCTGAACATAATTTTCAAATATTTAATTAATTATTTAATGGAAAAAACTTTAATTGTAACAAAATTTATAAAAAGTATAATTATAACTATCAAAAAGTCTTTGTCCGAAAATAATTGACACAATGGGTCGGCGAGTTAGCTCAGTCGGTAAAAGTGTCATGTCTCGTGCAGTTACGTGATGGTTTGGTTGGAATACTCTTTGTCCAAAACTCAAAGACTATCATTCCCCATGCGTGTATGATGCGGTACTTGCGCGTGCATGTACATGCATGTGCATGTACGTCGTTTGGTGTGGATAGTACAGTCTTTGTGGCACGGAGGTTTAAATACAGGGATGATATGTAAGCGGTTATGCGTATGTCAGAGCTGCATAATAAAGAAAAAAAAATTAATAAAATAAATGCTTCTAATTTAGAAATTAAAAATTAAAACTCTATTTTTCTTTAAACAGACAGGCTAGATGAATGAATAATGAATTTTAATATGATTAGCACTGCATAGCAAGTGACCAGCAACAACCTGCGGATGTTATGCAAGAGTAATGGCACCTTGGTGCAGTGCTGCAGTGGCGAGATGAGCAGGTCAGTCAGCTGGAGTCGTCGGCACCTCTCATCCTGGTTGCACCACTGCAAGTGAAAATAAATAACACCAAACGATTAATTCATATTTTTCTGCAGAATGTCAACAAATCGTGACCATCAATCCCATTGGCGTTTTGCATTTATAAAACTGTCTGTCAAATTTGTGTAAGGTCTATGTATAACTAATGTGCGAATGATGTACAACAGATTTACAGCTGATGTGTACAGCTGATGTGTACAACTGATGTGTACAACTGATGTGCATAACTGATGTGTACAGTACAACTTATGTGTACTACTGCACAACTGATATAGGAATGACGGACGATTTATGTACAGTCACCAACGCACTGAATACAATGAAGCTCTATAAAGAGAGACTTATTAGCCTCTCACCTTTTATTCTTGAAATAGGAATAATTACCTTTATGTGTGTATATATATATATATATATATATTGTTTGAATGGGTATATATATATGTATATAATAAAATTTGTTTTGCATTTTTTATATTTAATTAAATATATATGGGTTTAATGATTTTCTAAACACAAATCCAGGTATGCAAATAACTTTCCATCAAATTAAATACATATATACAGCATATATATGTATAAATAATATAAATATATATGAGAGAGAGAGAGAAAGCATGTGTGTGTGAGAGAGAAAGAGTAAGAGAGTGAAAGAGAGAGAGAGGAAAAAAAATACCTTTTCAAATTCGTTGAAATCTTCGTTTTTCCTGAGTTGCTCGAGATAGTTGGTGCTTTTAGAGTAGTTTAAGCAGTAGTCGTGGTAGACCTCTCCATCTCTCGTCAACTGACAGAACTGAATTTTTAAATCGTGACAATGAACAACAATTTCATGATCAACATTTTTCAATCAGATATAAAAATTAATCAAAAAATAAAAAGTGACAAAAATAAAAATTCAAAAAAATGAAAATTCAAAAATTAAATACAAAAACACGCACGCCTAGAGCATATTAGACTCTAACCCTTTTAAGAGCTCTCATCAAAATTTCAGTCTTGCCAAATTCTAGCGGGTCAAAATCTTTGAGGAGCAGCGAAATGAAGTCTTTACTGAAAGTGTAACTGACGTAGCAAAGTTCATCTAGGTTGCCGAACAGCTGGTGTGGCTCTGTGAACATGAGGTGGCCTTCCACTTGAACCTTCTTCATTGGCTCCATAAAACACTGGGCCATCATAGTTTTATTGAAATTTGAACAATTTATTTTTAAAAATTGTTAACATTTTGAGATAAAAAGCAGTTATATTTTAAAATTTGATAAATTAATTAAGTTATTCTGCTCGTTCTGTCCAGCTGTAGTAGTAGTATTGAATCAAATGTTAACTTTCAAATACGCACCCAGGTATTTAGAATAAAAACGCAGTGACCTACGTCAGCACACATCAATTTCAGCGACATTTCGTTGCTAATTTTTTCATCATACAAAACATATTGATTAAATTAAAAATACTGGATGAAAGTTTGGAAATGTAAAATAAAATATATGAAATGTATCTTATAAGAGCGAATTATGCAAATAATTATAACACGCATATTATTAATTATAACACACACAAATATAACACGCACAATTTTATAGAACTATATGTGTTATTATAAACATAATGCTTGAAATTAAAATAAATAAAATTTTATTCCACAACCCAATATAAAAACGTTTGCCCAATATGATAAACAAATGAAAATCTGAAGCACACATGTTTGAGGACCATGAGGTGATCTATGAGGAAGACACATTCACTTCGGAAAAGTTCCCAGACAGCCTCCCGCCTCTTCCTCTCCATCTCATTTACAACAAGTTTCTTAGGCTTGTTGTTGTTGTTGTTCGTTGCACCGGTCGATGTTGATGGTTGCATCTCCATCAGGTCGGTCCAATGCATGTTCTGTGTAATGGGCGGCACGGCAGATAGGTTTTTAAGGATCGTTAAGTTTTTCAGCTTTTAGCTAAATTTTAAGATTTTATTAACTTATTTACATGAAAATATGCGGTGTTATGGATGGTACGAAGAAAACAAGCAAGTACTTTGTAAGTGTTTAGATGGTAATCTTTAAATTCTGATGGTTTTAAACTGTTGAGCACCTCGTTCAAATCCTTGTAGTCATCTTTTGATCGGTGGCACTTTTTGTCAATCTACGCAGGTAATTTGATACTTTTATCCATTATATAATTTTATCGCTGAAAAATTTTGACTAACCAATTTAAGAAAAGAAAATGCATTTTTGGACTTTTTTTCTAAAACTGCCGGTAAAATGGTAAAAATAGAAAATTTACTCCAAGTAAATATAAATATATAACGATTGTTTGTGATAATTTAATTACAAATATTGCAAGAGTTATTATTACAATATCTCAAGATATGATAAAAACAAAATTGATCAAACGTTTAAGTTTATAAAAATTTTATTCAAAGTTCTCTCATGGAAAACCTTGATCTCCGGCAGAGAGAAGGCTCGCGGTGGAACCCTGGAAAGTTTTGGACGTGGCAAAATCGGCGATGGTGTTTCTTTTGAGCAGTGGTCTAACAGCAAACTCTTTTTTCCTCCTACCTTCTTTCTCCTTCATGGTCATCAACATCTGCAGCTCATCCACAGAGCTCCGTCGTCTCAACTGCGTTCCCATACTGACAGCTAGCGAATTTCTTGTTGCAAGGAACGTTGGATTATTGATGTGAGGATGGCAAGTTTGAATATTTTAAAAGTAAAACAAATTAAAGTTGATTTGAGGACATTTTAATTTGGGAAAATATAAATCTTTCGCTAAACATGTTGCTAAAAATTAAAAAAAAACATTGAATTTCAAGTCATTTCACAATATCCAAAAACTTAACTTTCAAGAAGTTACTAAGAATATTTTTAAAAAAGCATTACTTAATGCAATTGAGTTTATTTAAATTGCACTTGGAAAAAAATCGCTTTTGAAATCTCCCGACTTTCCAGCGTGGACGCACTGATATTTGCAGAAGGAAATGACAAAAATAACCTAACATGTTTTTTCATGCAGTGCGCAGACGGAGAAATTGCATTAGAATTAATTGCTCACCTTGTGAGGAGAGCAACTCGATCAGCAGTGCAATATCGCAAGTATAAAAATAGCTATGAGCAGCGCGCATATTTCATGTCGAGTAGTTCACTTCATCTTCAAGTTCAGCAGCAATTTTGCATTTAGCGTTTTGCATCTATAACGAATGCTTGTAAGAAAATTTATAAATTTGCCTATCACCGTATTGGTCATTCCTTTAGTTTTATATTTAATTTTTACACACTCATAAGCTTACGTGTTACAAGACGCGCAAAGAATGTCATTCAGTCAGAACGAATATTATTTACCATGATTAACTCTAACTGCTCACCTTGAAATTGAAATAAATTGCATTTAAAGCAAAGAGCTTTACTTTTAACTGCTCAATTTGTGATAGTTTTTTTTAATCTGATCTAAGTTGCTGGTTTGTTATCCGATCTGTTTAAAAAGTAAGTCAAAAATTATTACTCTTATGTTTTTTATAAACGTGTTACGAAATTGAGCCAAACGACTAAATATATTTCTTATAATACTTTTCATAGCAAGAAGAAAATGTAAGTGCCGATTAAACTATTTTTTGCAAAGTAATTGTCAAGTCGTTGAAAGCAATCATATTCAAACCTCTCAGCAAAGTGTCGCGTGTAATTGCATTTGTTAAAATTCATTTGTACATGACTTGAAAAAGATTCAAATTACTATAAGGTGCTATGTTCGCCATCCATACTCAAAACTATTTTGAGTTATATTTTGCTAGATTGAATAATTTTTGAAAAATTGTAAACCAAAACGAAAGACTCGAACACGAGAAAGATGTTTTATTAGGTGGGCGTACTAATTTAAATTGAACATTTAACAAGCGAATTCTTCGTAGTTCATAGTTTTCACCAACTAATTAAAAAGCAATTGTCACCGAGATGATGAAGGTGGTGGAGCTGCAAGAGGATTCAATCGATATATTTCTTCTTGATGTAGGCAGCAGTGACACCGACAGCCACGAGCGCGGCAGCACAAAAGACGAATGACGCACACGAGCAGCCGCAACATTCTTTGCTACTCGTCGAACTTTTTTTCGTCGCGCGACAGGAGGTGTCACTGTAGGAACGTTTGGCATTCTTGCCACATGATCCCTTGCTACACTCCTTCGATAGCATCTCCTTCTTCCACTTCTGGAAGGATTCTCCCCCTCTGCACGAACACTTCGGCTCTCCTTTCTGATCTCCCTTACCTTTGTTACAAGAAGTAAAGTCGCAAGCACCTCCTTTCTTACTGGACTTTCTTCCTCGAAAATCAGAGCAATCGTCTGTATCGCTCTCACAAGTCGTCCCACAATTCATCTCTCTGAGCCTCTGCCGATCGTTGATAGTCAACAGTTAAACGTTAAATTCTTTACATTCGCTTAAAAAATTTAGTTTTTGAAATTGTAATTCTTTCTGCTTGATCTATCCAGTTGTTCAATGTTCGATATTAAGTAATTGTGTCTATGGCGATTGAAACTTATGTTAGTTGATTTACGATACTTTAACGTGAGTCAACAACGATCGGATTAAAAACTGCGAATTTGGAATGTTGTTATGGGGCGATCAGAGATTCAAACAATATTGCGTCATGTTAACGATTGCATAAACAACTTTTTTTCCATCTCTATGTGTAAACAACCTTTATCATATCGATGCATGATTTTTTTCGTATTTATGCTTAAGCAACTTTTTATTCATATCAATGCAATTTTTAAACTTAAGTCAAGCAATGACGAATAAAATATTATATGAAACCAGTTAATTTGATTTTTAGAGCATTGAACCAAATAATAAAAAAAAACTAAAATCAAATGCAGAGGAAAGTTGAACTTACATGTTGTCGCTTTCGTCACACGAGGTCGAAGGTGAAAGGTCAAGTCCCTCCATGCCTAAACTCTGCAAGTAATAAAGGTAAATATACAAATTATTTTACGGTATAATATGTGCAATAATAAAGTTTGTGTTAATGATGATGAAAAAATTATTATTATCGAATTGTTTTTGTTAATAGTGCCTATACTAGCTTATTGCGCGCATAATTCGAAAATTGAATGCTCTTTTAGCCTAAAACTTACCTGTATCTAAAATATTGAAAGTTAGTTTATTTCAATTCTTACATAACCCGTGACTGATAGATAACTTTCACGACGCCATTGAATGTGATGAAATAAAAAAAAATAGCCAATGAGCAATGAGCATATGGTTCGATCGTTGCAGGTATTATTTATTCACTGGGCTTTATTTCTGATTGATTGATTGCTGGACGCTGGCGCAAAGTTATTGGCGCGAAAATAACCGATGCTGATGACAAAATGATTAATTGGGACCTTTGTATCGAAGATCGCCTGCCTTCTTCCTCGTCGAGGCAGAGAGTTCGTGGGGTCATTGTTATCGTCGCTGCCAACTTCCAACTCGTTCGCTGCTCTACGACTCGTGTCATCACGATTTATATTTCTCACACTGTCACCATCAGCACCACCAAAGTCAACAATAGTAGTAGCAGCAACAGCAGCGGTTGCAGAAGTGGAAGCCGAATGGATGTGGTCGTCGTCGTCACTCGAAACATTGTCGTCGTATTCTTCGCTGTTGACCCGGCCACCGAGGTCGGGTGAACCTGTGCGTCTGTTTTTCTTGCGCTTAGAAGCCTGAATAGATAGATGAAAAATTTTATGGCTTTATTATGCTGCCATATAATGCAACCGAACATGGCGAGAAGAAAATTTCATACACACATACCTACACAAGTCTGCGTCGATACATCATACAGAGGAAACTCGAATATATAATTATATAATAAACTGAACATTTTGAATAAATCAAATGCGAGAAAGCTTCAAAACAAATTGATTCAGTAACTCTTTTATATATGCACCACTCATTTCATTGTTAAACATTTTTGCGCAGGCTTTCAACTCACACCAATCTTCACAGAAATCAAACAAAAATGCTATGATGATCTGATTCTAAATAATAAATTTGTATTTTACAGAAACTTTTATAAAATTTTTTACATTGAAATTTGAGCATTTAAATAATTCATTAATTTTTTGAACTGAATTCAAGTCAATAAAAAGTTATTTGAAACCGAAAAATGAGAGAAAATTTGCTTTGCGACGTTTCTCGTTGAAAACATGCGACAGAAGACAGATTGATTAAATGGTTGATGATATCCTAATGATGATTATTTCACGAATTAATTAATTGATAATAAGAAATGATAATAATTTGCTCAAATATCAACTAAAAAACAAGATCGTATTAATGAAAATGATGGAGGAGACGACAATGATGGTGCAAATAAAGAAAATGACAAGGAAGAAGATGATGATGAAGACGATGATGAGGTAAAGAAACCTGCTTCGATGATCTGCTGAGTAGCTTCTGGTGGTCTGTGTGCCTTGGTGGCGAGTCCTCGCTGAACATCCTGTGGCCGAATGCTGCCAAATAGACATGTGTTGGTTGTTAAGTTCATTATAATATCATGTTAAATCATTTCGCAGTATACTTCAGAATTTAAAGCAATAATTAAACTAAATGTTCATATGATATATAATACCATATTTTTCTTCGTCGCCGAAAATTTGTTTACTTAGGTTTTTGCGTTAAATTTAAAGTAATCACAACATTTTTATCAGGTTTTAAATAACAAAACGGTTTATAAGTGCGATTTTAAAGAAATATTTCTCTACGTTTTACTATTTTATAATCAAATATATAAAATTTAATGTGAATATTTTAAAAGAACAACCAACCATTTTGATCATAATTCAAAGAAGACACCACCAAAGATGGTACGCATTGTTTGAGCCACACGAGAGGAGAAACTCGAGCTGCTGACGACGTTGAAGCTACTGCTGACGATGTTGAAGCTGCTGCTGCTGCTGACGATGTTGAAGTTGCTGCTGTGGATGTTGTGACTTGAATTTGCTGCTGACTACTGTCGACCACCCTGCCAACATCTGCCACGTTAAAAACACCTGTGGCCATCTGCACGGGTTAGAAATCTTCAACTCTTTACAAAACATCTTTACACTGCTACTAACATTAGTAAATAACACTGAATTTTTGAATTAAATTTCAGTAAAATTTGTATTCCGATTCGATTTTTCATTTTTTGTATCATTTTGAGCAAAAACAAGATTTTAAAAAAATTTTAAACGACCTTGACTAGTTCATCGTCACTTTGCAAAGACTGACTGCTGCCGCTGCTACTTGAAGCCAGCAAGCATGCTCTCGCCTTCGTTTCGCTGTTCTGCCGCTTCGGTTTGCCCCTCTCAATCTCCATCAAACGACTCCTTCCATGGGAATCACTTCTGTTCGCCAGAAAAAAAAAATTAAAATTTACTTCATTCAAATGTGAAAAATATTTTAAAATGAAAAAATTACGACTACATTGATGATGCAACATTGGATGGCATGTTTGATGAGATGTAATATTGAGAATTATTTGGGGAAAAGCATACAAAGAATGAACAAAAGAAGAGATGAAGATAACGATATCGACTAAATTTTAAAGAAAAACAAACTTTAAGACCAGTTGATATTTTTTAGTGCTCATAAAGAACTAAAAAGTAAAGGAGATGCATTTTTTCTTTATGTCCCTTTTGAAAGCCAAACATTATACTCCATTTATGAAGAATTGATGAAAGCCAAATTGCCAGCTTATATGCTTATCTTCAATCATTCAATCATTCATTTATTCATTCTTTATTTTGTTTATTTGTTCGTTTGTTTGTTCGTTCGTTCGTTCATTCATTCATTCGTTTGTTTATTCATTCCTTTGTTCATTCGTTTGTTTGTTCATATAACTATTTGTTTATTGTTTCATTAAAAACAAATCCATTCATTCATTCATTTGTTCGTCCGTTCATTTATTAATCGGTTTATTATCTATCTTTTAATTAGTGATTTTATCTTAAATCATTTTAACAGTAATTTATTTTATATCCGGCATAACATTTTAGAACATTAAATTGCCTTTTTCATACAAACATAATAACATAATATAACGCGATATAACACAATATAACACAATACCACATAACGTAACATGATATCTAAGGAGAGGGATACTGCCAACAAATTAAACAAGCCATACAAGTTAGCCATTTCGCCGGTGAAACACCAAAAACCCCTATTACATAAGCTTCATCATCGAGATATATTTTTCGTTTTTTTTGTGCGTGTGTGTTTTTTTGTTTTTTATTTCTTGGAAAAAAAACTTAATAAAAATTTTCTTCCTCAAACAAAATAGAAAAATTAAATGATTAAAAATAATAATAAAAATAAATGCAAGACAACAATAACAATAATAATAATTCCATTATGAAGCAGCCAACCAGGGTAACATCGTTGAGAATAAGGAAAAAATGATGAAGAAGAAGATGAGGAGGAGGAAGATGATGAAAATGACGATGATGATCGTGAGAATGATGACGATGATTAGGATGATAATGGTAATAATGATAGAGTACTATATCACCTTTAAATAAAAACTACATCGCGAAATTCATTAAGTTCATATCAAGTTATTTGGTTAATTTTACATTGTTATCATCGACTAATTTTACTAAAATAATTACTTATTCAATTAATTACCAATAATTAAAATTATTAGTTCAAAAAAATTTTTTTGCTTAATTCACAAATGAACGATTTTTTGTCGAATAATTTCAAAAACTCCAAACCAGTCTTCTGAACCTTTAATGAGCACACGTATATTAAATCAATTTTATACCACTGCCTTGCATGCTGTAACAGTTTCTGCGTCTGTCAGATCCTTATTTTTTAAAGAATAATAATAGAAAAAATTTTAAATGAAGAATGAAGCCAAAAAAATTTGAACAAAAGGCATTCTTTGAACTGCGATGGTTCTCGCTAAAAGAAATGGTGGTGGCCTTGCCCTGATTTCAACATCCTAAAAGAACAAAAACTAGCAAGTGAGATGAATTTTTCAATCACGCGCCATTCAAGCCTGTTCACACAAAATCAAAACGTTTCGTTTTCGTTAAAAAAATTAATAAAATAAATTCCCATTATTAGCTATTGAAGAATTTTTTCTTGCTTTATTAGACAACAAATAAATTGACAAGCTGACGGAATACGTTGTAATAAAAATAAAATAAAAGAAGGCATGTTTCACCATTCTTTGCCACAACAATTAATATAGGAATGATTTTGTATTTTTTTTCTACAACTTTCAAACTAAAAAACATATATATACAGTTGTGGATATTTGCTTCTTAAACTTAACTTTTCTCCACAACAAAACATTTTAATGATTTGCATATGAAAAAGTAACATAAATAACAATATGAATGGTTAACCAGCTAAGTCGTCCTCAGTTTTCAAGGTTTGAATTGCAGTAAATAAGATTTTAGAAATCAAAAAATGTTGCATATGTCGACGCAGCCAAGCTAGGGCAGGACATGTGTTCATTAGTTTAAAATTAATTTACAGCTAAATTTGTGAGTTGGATTTTAAAGTTGAGGCAGAAAAATAATTATTCATCGATGTATGATGATGGTTCGATGTTGATTATATTACGTCATCCTAAATTGTAAAATTTTAATTTTCAACTACAAATTTCAACTTTGTAAAAAATTGGATGATTATGAAAACATGCCATAAAGAAATGAACTGTGATGAGGTATACTGATGATAAAGACTATGAAGATGACGGGGACTACGACGAAGATGATAAAAATGATTCTGAGTATTTATCTTCCTGCTATTTCGACATTATTTTTGCGGTTTTCGCGTATAACACAGCAGCGATTATTTAACATAATGTATTTGCTGGGTGATTTATATTATACTGTGACCGCATTCATTAGTTCAACCAGCAAATCATTCGCGCGTCGGTGCATCTATCTACGCATTAATCTATCATCCATCTATCCTTCTATCTATTTTTTCATCTATCTATCTATCTATCTATCCATCTATCCATCCATCCATCCATACAGTGTCGTAACCAGAAATTTTTTGTTGGCAGCTAAAATTTTTTAGAGAAAACAACAACAAAAATCATCACCACTATCGTCGTTATCATTTTCATCATCACTACAGCTACCATCATCAACATCTTCTTCATCATCTTCTTTACCACCACCATCATCATCATCAGCGTTTAATTCTCCTTGTTAAATTCCCTTCGTTAGATCTCGGCGTATAATGATTAAAAGCCACCTCATCCAGCTTACTTACTACCTAGTCTTTTTTAGCAATTTATTCTTATTCATGTTTTTGTATCTTTTCTGTGTCTTTCTCCTTGTTTATCTTTCTCCATTTTTTACCATTTTTATTCAATTTTTCGTCGTTATTTACTTTCGTTTCGTCAATTTTTTTTATAATTTTATTTATTTTCAATTTCATAATTTGAAATTATTTTTATCTGTCCGTCTAAATTAAAACCAAATTTGGATTTCATGTTTTAATTTTTGTTTATCCAAAAAACATTATAAGTAGTCTAGGACAAATTTTTAATAAACTTTTCTTTAAATTTTTTTAGTTTTGTTCATTAGTTTTATTTTGTTCTATGTGCATTTTTTATTTTTGCTTCAACTTTTATTTTTATTAATCTTTATAAATTTAAATTATTAATGGCTTTTAAATTAATTACTTCATTGTTAATTTTTTTTATATGCTCTAATAATTGCTCATTAATTACAAATAATTTTATTTTATTCATGCTGAATTAGCTTTTAATTGTCATATTTTGGGTTAAACTGCTGTGAAAGAAAAGGATGGTAATGTGCGAACGTGCAAACGTACGAACGTGCACACATGCAAACGTACGAACGTGCAAACGAACAAACATGCATGCATGCTTGGCCTTCATTATCGATCATGCAAAATTTTTATAAGATAGACTTTCACTTTCAACCAATGTTTCTTTTTTTTCTTCAATACGTTCACCTGTTTCGAACAGCCGACAGCCTTATCTCTCAATCAGTCCAAGTCCCTATTCCGAAAGTGGAAGCTCCGTGTTTTTTAGCTGGTTATCAGTTTGGTTGTGTTTTTAATAAATAACGATGTAAGCTTGTGGTTTGGTTGCGCGCGCGTGCTCGTGTGTGTGTCGTACGTGCAAAGAATCCTTTTATCATTGATTTATATGTGTGTTTATGTATGTCTGTGTATATGTCTGTGCGTATGTGTCTGTGTCTCTATATGTAACGAAAGACGTGGTTATTCCTGCTTTGTTTTTTTCTTCATGCCTTATTTGACACAGCTACAGCAAAACGCTTCAAGGCAGAAAAAAATCAAACAGAAAGAAAAATGATTAATAAATCAACATTTACTTGAACATTCCAAGAGCAAACATAGAATTAAATAGACATAAAAAGTTGTAAAGACAGATGACGACTGGCTCACATGTGCACATGCGAACACGCACGTACACACTCACATACATCACGTAGACAATAAACACACACACGTGCATAGAGATACTCGTACATCTTATAAAAACAAGGACAGAGCAAAGCAAATGCATAAGCAAACATGAATAAAATTTTTAGAAACATAAATCTAAGGCGTTTATTTTCATAAATTTTTAGTTTGTTCTTTCTTTTATGTATATGCCTTTGAAAAAACTTTTCTCATATTTTTTTGTCGTGTTTTTCCATCTGTATCAGTTTCTTTATGCATTTATGTCTTTTTCCATGCTCCTTTTGTTTGTTTTGTAACATCTTCGTCGCAATGTTTCCCGGCAGAGATGGACTCAGGAAGGTGTAAGAGTACCTGATCAATTGATCCCCATGTTGATATTAAGCCCCAGCAGCTCTCCAGCACTGCGTGCCTACAATCCCAATCTTCTTTCTAGCCTTATTTCACCAGCGCTGAAACTTTTTTTCTTTCTCTCTTTTCCTCTCTCTCTCTCTTTCTCTCTCTCTCTCTCTCTCTCTCTCTCTCTCTCTCTCTCTCTCTCTCTCTCTTGTCTATATGTTCTTGTTATGTCAAAATTTCCACAATGTATCTCTACTTAATTTTTTACAAATTCTCTAATGTATGTGTACTAATTTTTACACAATTTCTGCAATGAACACATGCGAACTTATTACACAAATCTTTTGATGTAATATACGCAAAACATATATTAAACTAGAATCTCATTGCGTGTATCTGTATATGTGTAATACGTACATAAGTAATTTGTATTATTTAGTTAGTATTGTGCTTTGGAGAAAAATTTTAAAGTGCGTAATTGTTCCAGAGAGTTTGAAATAAAATTAAAACACTAAAGATGTTTTTAAGATTATTTTATAAATGGAAAGGAATTGAAAGATGCTACAAACGTTCAAACACACGAAACGCTAATGATAGAATGCTAGGAGACACCACTTACATATATGTACATTCTAACAGATTCACAATGTCTGTACGCATAAAAAAATCTTACCTTACATTTAAATAACCCACTGACGAATGTAGGAATCACGGATCGACGTCTCAATCACGCCAGTCGGCAGTTCGAAAGTTTGAAAATGCAGACAACCTATGCAACAACACATCAGACCGTCCAAACCAACAAACACACACAGTCACACACACACAAACATACTCACACAGTCACACACGCACAATCACACACACAACAGCATACACATACAATCACACACACACGCACACTTATTCGTTTAATTCTTTTCATTTACATGACACATTTTTTAGTCAACTCCTATTTCAATCTTGCGTTGAATAAAATTAAGTAAGCTTTTATCACTCACTAATTCTAAACATCCGCAACCTATATGCATACTGTTGCTTTGCTTGTCAAATATTGTTAGCATTATACTTAAGGTGATTTAAATTAAAAATTGATAATACCTTGATAATATTAATATTTTTAAAAATGTGAAGAAATATTTTTTAAGTTCAACATGTTTCTACAATTTTTGATAACTCCAACTGAATTGGTTATATGAATCTTCCCGGAATATAAGAACGTACATTATTCATATCATCATCTGCCTATTTTTTGATAGCATGTGTTTATTAATCTTAATATACGGAGAAGAACAAATTAGCAAGATCATTGAAATTGTTTAAATTTTGTTTCAACTTGATATAGTCAATTATTCGTGTTTAAAAGTTTTCTTTACGTGTGAAAGCAGCTCTGAAGTGCATGTAGGAGCGTGTTTACAGTCAGTCTAGCGGCAACAAAGAATATCATTGTAAATAGGGGACACATTTTTCTTGCTTATGTACATGGGCGTTCTTCAAAAAAAATGTTAAATATCTTATGAATGTCTTGTCGATGATGGTGGTGCCGTTGTTGTTGTTGCTGCGCTGCTTCTGTTGTTGTTATTGTTTTTGTTGTTGTTGGTAACGATAATGATTATTTTAGCGACAATGATGGTAATGATGATGATGATGATAATGATGGTGATGGCGATAAACTTGAGGGCAGTAACGATGGTTATGAAGATGAGGATAATAATGATGGTAGTGGCGAGGATGAAGATGATAACGACGTTTGATGACGACGATGATAACGATGATGGTGATAATATTTGTGCTGCAGTTTTTGAATATGATAAGGAGAGAGAGAGAGAGAATGTTATTTTTTAATAGGTTTTGATGGTCATGTTAACCGTCGTCGGTTGTGCAAATGATGACCGAAGCATTAAAATTTAGCCCCTCAAATTTATCTTCTCTGCCTAATTGAATTCACACGCTCTACCCATCATTTCTATGAGGTTATTTCTGCGCACGTACCTACAACATGCTCACGCTCACCTCTGCAGTCTGCTGGTGTGTTGAGATGGTGATGATGGTGATAGTGATGAAGATGATGGTGGTAGTTAAGAGTAGAAAGATTGTGATGATGGACATGATGATGACGGTGACGTTAATGAATAATGATAATAATAATAAAAGTATTAATCATGCTTCTTTAGATTGCAGAAAACAACGAGAAAATTAAACTGACTCAAATGATAATGGGAATACTATGACGATGGCATTTATGACGATGATAATAATGATGAAGATGGCGATGATGAAGATGGTGTTAGAGAGGATGATGAAGATGACCATGCAAATGGTCGCACACATGTTGTTGGCCGCTAGGAGCAAGCAATTTGGATTTGTGGACGCCACTGCTGTTGAATGAACTTTTTTTACGTGTTTGGCGATGTCTGCTGGCGTTTTTTTTATATTTATTTTGTTAGCATCAAAATATGAACAACGACAAACAAACAAACGAACGAAAAAATATTTTTTTAAATATTAATTAAACTAAAATTAAATTAATAGCAGCAGCACCTTGATGTGAGTTGGTGAGTAAGTGAGTGTGGAGGCAACTGCTGATGATGATGTTGTTGATGTTGTTGCTGATATTGTTGATAAGGGTGCTGTTGTTGTTGTTGATGTTGTTGATAATGCTGTTGCTGTTCCTCACTATCGGATGGTGTTCTTGTTGTTTTCATGCGGAGTTTGTCTCGTAATGAGGAGGCTCTGTTCACCTGGAGTGATGGAGATGACGATGATGATGACGATGATGATTACAATGATGATGACGATGATGATGATGACGATGATGATGAGGAGAAAGAGAATGATGACGATGATGATGACGATGATGATGGTGATGATGATGATGATTATGATGACGATGATGATGGTGATGATGATAAAGCACCCCAATAGACAATTTCGCTAAGGTTAAGATTGAATTCAACAAAATATTTATATAAATATAATGAATTTTGGTTTAAAATAGTTGCAGGAAGTTCCTTGTAAAGAAGTAGCAATGTTTTGTAAAATTTTAGATGGAAGTTTGGATGCGGGAATCCTAAAAAAACGTGATTTAAGCCAACGGATCGTCAATTTCTTTCTTATAATCCCTGCCTTCTCCTCCCTGGTTTGTGGTGAAAGTGTCAGTAACGTTATCATCGTTAACTACTTAACTCTGCCGTGTTGTAAAACGCCTACAATGTTATTCATCAGCACTCCATTAAAGTATTGATAATTATATGTATATTCTGTTAAAGGTTAGAAACAATTTTTCGTTAACGTTTTTACATTTAATCGGCAGAAAAATGTTTCTCTATGAAATGCTGCTACTTGCTTTCATAGGACTAAAAATAAATTGTACATTTTTGAATTCAATCAATTTCGTTACCGATCGCTAATTTTTATAGCGCATTATTTATCACGTTGTTTCCGTGCAGCGTATCAGCTGCATTGTTATTCCCGCCAATGTTGGCAGGGCGGCTTTATTGTATCTGCTCGTCGGCAGACTTTTGTAGGGAGGATGACTCTTTTATGCTTCTTTATGACTCATAATGTTTCTCGTGCAGATGATAATTAAATAGAAAGTTCGTTCGCTGGTTCGTTTGTTCGCTCTTTCGTTTTTAGTTCATACGTCTGTGAACATGTATATTTGTGAATATCATTATGCAGTTGATTAATCTCCTTATACCATTAAAAACGTTAGTAGCAGAAAAAATTATTTCATAATTTATTTTTCACAAGTTCAACTTCCAACATCTAAATTGAAAAATGAAACTGTTATAAGAACTGAATTGATCAAATTGTGCTATATATATAATGAATTTCAATTAATTATCATTATCTTGATTATTTTTATCTTCGTTATTTTTGCCACATTTGTAATCTTTTGGATTGTGAGAATATCTGGTATATTAGCATGTGAATCAGGAAGTTTGAAGAGAAGTGGGTGATGTGATTCATGCAGTTACTTGGACTGGTTTAGTGTTTCTACTACTGTGTTGGCCTTCAAATAAACATCCAACTAGCTTTGCGTTTGAAGCAGTTGTGTTCATCTATCGGAAATCTTGAACCTACGGAATAAGGAACACTCGACGATTGTTGAAAGCTACAGCACTGGCGATGAAAATAGAGAGGTCATTGAAGTTTTAACATCGGTGTCGGTAGTTACGAGCGTTTAAGTATAACAACAGAACTTTAAAACTTTCCTCCCAATTCAATATCACCTTTTGTTATCACCGCAGATTCACATCCATTTTAAAAGGAGATTTTCAGGTTTGAAAAAATAATTTAGAAACAAATTTTAATCGGATTGAAGCGATGAAATTGAAAGATAAGCTGGAATTTCATAATGAGAAAACAGTTAACAGTTTTTGGCCCGCAACCTCCCTTCAAACTTCAAATGGTGGCCCCTCTCCCCGCGCCAACGTTGTCTAGATCAACCCCTACGCGATGAGGCTGTTGCTTGAATTTATTTTTTTAAAATGTTACTATAGCAAAAATGAGATGTAATAGTAATAAGATGTAATGTGAATTTTTATAACTTTCCAGCAATACTACTGCAATATTTAATAATTGTAAGTAAGCGTACGAAATGTAGTAGATGGTAGTGTGGGATATGGAATGGCGAAGTAAAGTTACTGGAGTTTTATTGTAACAATAGCTAATTAAAATTAATATATTAATATTTTGATAAAAGTAACGGAATTGTTTTAGTCTATTATTTTGAAAATGAATGTAAACACAAACACATGCACACAAACAAACAAACAAACACAATTCAAATCGCATTTAAGATCTCTTTTTCACTGACAACCCTTCACGATGCTCTAAGCAATAAGAAACACATTTAAAAGCGTGCGTACAAGTTGCTGTAGAAGTTGTACACACACACACGTACACATGGGCTGGCTTCTCGTGAACGTTTTCAAAAAACAGAGACGAACGTACAAAACTCCGTGCGCCTCTTCCGTACACACAGCTCTTGATGGCTTGATGTGAGATGATGATGTACCTACCTAGCTATCAGCCTACCTACCTACCTACCTTCCTACCTTCCTACCTACTTACCTACCTACATACCTATCTACCTACCTACCTACCTACCTACCTACCTACCTACCTACCTACCTACCCACCCACACTCACCTACGGAGAATATACAGACAACAACAGCAACACAAATGCGACAACAACAACACTTTGTCATGTAGAACGTGACTAGGCATGCAAATGTCTACAAATCTCTCTCCATTCTTAAGGATATTTATTCTCTGATTTTTTCCACATTCAATTTTATTGAAATGATGACTTTTTTTTATTGTTTATCTGTTTATTTTTTTTTTATTAAGGTTATATTTCCGAGATTGTTTATAATTGTTTATGCATGTTTAATATGGAATCTTATATGTTTGTGTTACAGTGATATTTACGAACACTGTACGACAGTCTCAATCGTAATTATAATTTTACATATATATATGTGCGTGCGTGCGTGCGTGTGTGCGTGTGTGTTGATTATATTCACGTGTGTGTTTTTAGTTGTTTTAAAAATACAAATTGTTGATTGAGCAGAAAGTTAAGCTTCCACGGCGAATAAAATTATTTCAAAATCATAAGTGTTGCGGTCACTTTTAATTAACTTCATCAAAAAATTTCTTGAAACGACAATGGGTAAAAAATGAAAAAATTATTTTTTCAAGGTATGCTTGAGACAATACAATAACAAAAAAATCCTTACAAACAGTATAAAGACGACATAATATATCACAAACAGTTATGTTATGTATGTATGTATGTATGGATGTGTGTGTGTGTGTGTGTGTGTATGTATGTATTTTGTATGTATGTATGTATGTATGTATGTATGTATGTATGTATGTATGTATGTATGGATGTATGTGTGTGTGTGTGTGTGTGTGTGT